>NC_056743.1:11917181-12020871 GCF_019279795.1 Protopterus annectens
CTGATTCTAACCACTGAAGGCCACAGTGTGCATGCTCAAACACTTACATGTACAGAACATGTTGTAATGGACTCCTATTGTAAACACACAGGTTTACAGCTAGGCACATCTTACCTGTCAGTATATATGCATATCATACTGGTTTACTACCTGATACCTGTATGTGACCTGTAAATTATATATCTGTGTCTGTGCTGTGTGATACACATGCATAAATGTACATGAAGGACTGACATATATATGTTAAGTATACACATTCATGCATGTGTGGATGTGACAGACAATAGGTTACCTGGGTCGCACAGGAGGATGCTACCTACAGTATGCGTCACACACCTTGCTGCTCTGAAAGGCATACATTGATAGCAGGTTGTGGACAATGGCAATATACGTGGAACAGTGGCATGTGCAAGCAATGTGTGAGCCACCTTGTGTAATGGTACTGAGGTGCAGGTGTCAAGATGACCTCTCCCGGCTGCGTTAGTAGTTGTCATTATTAGCAGGGCTGCTACCCTAAGTATATCTCACATTGGTCATATAAACAAGTTCTGCAGCTGTCCGTCACCCTACATGATGCATTTGCTACCAAGCACATTAATGCCATGTGCAGTGATGTCATGGTACAAGTGGCAACTGCTAGACCAAAACAATGAGCCAATGTCCTGATGTTATTATGAGGTTGTCCAGTGTCTGTCAGTCCAGGCTGTCATGACTGAACAATGAGCCTTCAACACAGAGCACATGCATCCTTGTTTTACATGTGTGTGTGTGGATAATACCTAGGTTGCATGTACCCATATAGCCGCATTCCAAGGCAAATGCCCTACACCCAGAAGTAACACCCTGACACCTACATGACAATTACATTGGATGCTTATGCTAACCAGTGCTAGATGTGCGGCTTTAGTAATCCATTTGCTCAATGCAGAACCTACAATGGGGAATACTGACATCTGTGCAGTGGGGAACACCTGGCTGAAGGCTCTGTAGTGCACAATTGCACTACCACCACATAACTCAGATCCAGACATGTGGGCCATAACAGTGATATGGACCATTCCAGGTGGTGGTGTACACATATTCATAAAGGCTACTCACATGTAAAGACCACTACTCTGATGTACAGGTGACAGTGGCAAATGCTGCATTCTAGGTTGTATCCTCATATACATCCACCACCTTGTCCCCAGACTACCAACACACATCCATATGTGGTATGACATGGTATGGTAAACCACCAGATAACCTTCGATTGGTGGACTGCACCTAGGCCTACATCAACTGTGCAAAGTACCCATGTACAGACACAGCTGCATAATGTGTTATGCAATGCAATGCAATAATACCACTGTTTGTAACCAGCTCAGTTGTACACATACCAGGGTCCCTCGGATGTTGTCAGCATTAACACGGTTGACTGTTGCTGTACACCAGTAAACAACACCCTCATGGTTAGATATGACCTAACCATACCTGTCCTGGATATGTACATCTCACACTCATACAACATAAATGACATTACCATAGCTTTCGTTATCCTTTCTACATAAAGGTGGCTACAGTCATTACACACATGCACATGGCAGATAGCATGTTAACAGTACATAAGGTTTGATATCTATGTTAACAGAGGTAATATTCCTTCTCTACTGGTCACCCATGACACCTATCATATCATACAACATCCCATGTGGAATGTATGTCTTTAGACATGTCCACCTAATGCAATGCCTACAAACATACCCAAATAACAGGACCATAGGACCAACACAAGGCCTGTATTGACAGACACAGGGAAATCCAGCTCTGCTCTTTATGTTCCTGAGTAGTCACAGGTGATATGTACATGACATGTACAGCCATGTGTGGCCACAGCCCCTACATATACCCCATGTCAACAATTGCAAGCCATGCATACTGTGTGCTGTCTGGACATTAGCCTTAGTACCACAATAGCCAGTACATGCTGGGGTGAGATGTTTACAAGCCACAGACCTCGCACATGCTTGAATGAGTGTACTGCCTAGCTCTAACAGAGCACATTGCTAGCACTCTTCCAGTAAACATGAAGTGTGTGTGGCAGATATGTGTGCGCTGTTGACCATTACACTGCCCTGGCTTCACCATGGCACTGTCAAGTAACAGTTTGTAGGAGTATGACATGGAATAATTCTGTGCATGTCTCACTGATATGTACTGTTGTAATATATGTACACTTGGCTACTCGGTGAAAGTGGTGGTGTCCTACCAGTACATGAATACAACATCCATTATGGTGTAATGCTCGGCTATGTTTCACACATGGTGTGGGGAAGGTGTGGAATGTATCCTCTTGACCTGCTAGTGCACTTACTGATGTAGACCGCATATGTGTACATGTATTGATGTTTGTGTAAAATCCATGTGTGTGCAGCGTCTGATGTCTGAAGGTGACTGTTGTCTCAGTACATCATACTGTTGCAATACAGCCTCAACATTGCTAACTGTATATGGTGATATGCTCTAAGTACAATAAGCCATACATGAGGTAATGACAGATGAATGGACATGACTACTAAGTGGTGGGGCTTCTCTGCAGATGAATGATTACTGAGGACAGCTCACTGGTGTGTTACAACCAGTCCTACAATATCCGGTGTAACTGCTAAGGTCAGGTTTTGTTAATTGAAGTGGAAGACAGACAATGAAGAATGCTGTAGGGGTGACACTGAAGGCAAACCTCATGACACCTGTAACAGTAATACCTTCCCTGTGCATATATTGTGCATATATCAGCACAGTTGGCAAAGGAAAGAGTCAGTATGTATTGTACCGGATGCGATAGTGCTGTACTTCTGTAGTACCTATCATGAGAAAGGCAGGTGTTTGATTCACAGTACTGGCACGTGTGGGTGTGTGTGTTCATATGTGTCACGTATGGTTGGGAATATATCCCACATATTATCACTCTCCTGAACACTATTGTTGACACCAGTACAGAGTGATGTGTAGAAAGAAAGGCATAGACAAGTGGTTAAACCTCACACATGTAAAGTGTCTGTATGTGTGTGACATAGGTGTATATATTTGTGAATGCCACAGTGTGTGTGTGTTTGTGCATGGCTGTCCGGTCCCTGGAGTGAGGCTGTATTTTACCATAGTGAAATGTTAATGCC
The DNA here is from genome assembly GCF_019279795.1 of Protopterus annectens. Lineage (NCBI taxonomy): Eukaryota > Metazoa > Chordata > Ceratodontiformes > Protopteridae > Protopterus > Protopterus annectens. The sequence goes on from NC_056743.1 coordinate 11,920,337, forward strand.
CCCTTCCCCCATCCACTCAATGCAATCTAGCATCCCTGTTGATATAATCAATTGTAGATGGGCATACTAACCACCTGTTAACATGTACACCCTGGGGTGTGACCTGTTGTTGCATAGCCTACTGAAGGACCCCCCCTCCCCACATACACTCACTGCACTGTAGTATCCCTGTCAATGTCCTCGCTCTTAGGCCATTTCATCTACCTGTACATGTGTAATCTCTGTGACTCATCTTGTAATTGCATAGTACTATAATGATGATATGCACATAGGCAGGGGTTCTCATCCAAACACTGGCAATTGTGTGTGTGTGTGTGTGTGTGTGTGTGTGTGTGTGTGTGTGTGTGTGTGTGTGTGTGTGTGTGTGTGTGTGTGTTACTGTATCTGTGAATCCCTGAGTGTGTGGGTGTGTCTCTGTTTGCATGCTGTCATGGCAGTGGGTATTACTGCTTTCCAATGAGAAGCCACTATTTCCACTGGCCTTTACCCTTGTCATCCGGCATACCACTCTTTTACCTCCTCCACGCTCCAGGTAACTATACCTGTGATGTCATCCACTATGGATGTGATGGCTCTGAACACAGTACCTTACTACACAGCTATCATGCGCTTGGATCATTAGAACAGTAAACATAATTAAAACATGGGAGAATATAACTGTGATGTGGAAGCTACAAAGTGCATGTAGGTATTGTCATACTGACCTGTGGGTAGTCAACATGTACATATGGGACACTAACCACAAACACTGACACCCCCCGGCACATGCAACTACATCTGAAAGAGGAAGGCAGAACGTCAAGATCAACATGCTGTTAGTGCTGTTACACATGATACATACGGTCAAATGTACAAAATGCATTCTAAAACTGTAATACATGGTATGTCTGCTGCCTGTCAACACTACTCAACAATATTAATCTACAACTGTCTACCTAGTATGTTCACCCTGTGCATCAGACCATATGAACATGTCCCTGCACTGATGGTGTGGATAACAGGGATGCGGCACAGGCATCATCATATGCACAGTGTGATAATGTTTGCTAGAGGCCTAGGCTGCGCCATTGGATGACATCATGTGTGTGTGTGTTAGGGCCTGTGATATTGGGCCTGTGTGGATGTTATGCGTGTGTGTGCTGAGGTGCCCTACAATGGTTTCCAGTGTGTGTGTGTGTATGCATGCACACAGGTCTGGCATGTGGCTGGCCTATACAGGGGTATTACTGACAGCTGCAGACTGTACAAGGCAGGTATCACAGTTCACAGTGTCCGACCACAGCCACGTGACCTGCGCCTGCCAGGGGTTGCATGGGCACTACCAGGCAGAGGTCCAGATTGGGTACTGTCTGATGACACATGTCCACTGGAATCCTGTCTCTACTGGGACCATCTAGGACCACGTGCACATGGCCTGCTGTGTCTTGGTGTGGACTGCACAGCACTAGCTGCACTGCTGCTGCTTCTGCCACTATAGGAGCGGGCATGTGCAGTAGCATGTTCACGTAGACCTTCAACAGGTGATGTAGCTAACCTACATCCACATGCCCGACACCTCACTCCCACCAGATGTTCCAGCACAGACATTCCACGCTCGAGGACTGACATGCCATGGTCAAGGACTCCCACCATGTCACCCAATCATCTATCCAAAACATCTGCAAGATGATGGTGAGCATTTATAAATGCCTGGATGTTGTCAGTTAATGAACGGACAGCTGCCCTCTGAAGCCTCAGACCTTCTCTGTTGTGCCATTCAGCACGTGCCTGTGCCTCCATTACAGCCCGAAACATGCGTCTGGTGATTCCAGCTGATGTGCTTTGTATAGCAGGGGCATGTTGGCCAGTGGTCCTCCTACAAGCAGTGCTGGGCACATGCCTGTGTGGGACATCACCAGCCTGTTGACTGGGCTCATGGTGTGCACAATGGTGTGCAAGCACACCTTCCATAGTCACCACACTTCCATGTTCCATGCTACCACCCGCCAACTGTCCTTCCTCTATGGCCACTGATGATGGGGTATGTGCAGGCAGGGGAACTGTGTGCGTGGATGAGGGGGAGACAGGGGGAATGGCAACCAATGGCACAGATTCAGCCCCTGACAACCCTGCCTGTGCCTCAGTCATGCTGTCATCATCACTGCTAGAGTCTGTGGGGACACTAACATCAGGTGGACAGCAGGAGGGCAACACAGCTACATCAACACCTGTGAGGAGAAGACAAGAACCGTACATTACCCATTATACCAGACACACACAGACACACATGCTACATGCAAGTGATTCAGCTTAGACAATTATAGTTTCAGCTTAGATAATTATAGTGGTAGTTATCATACATCCCTGAGATGCATACAGTAGCATGCATGTGTTATAGCAGATGGCATGCACCTTACACAATTATAGTGGTGGTTATCATACATACCTGTATTGCACCATTTGTGTTAGTAGCCTATGCCCCATACCTGCAACACAATGCATGGACTTTACACCGTTGCACCACACTGCCATGGTATGTGCAACATACACATGTTAACAGACCATCGCTGACCTTTATACATCTGCCACTGATGTTTTGTGTTGGCCACCGCCCCTATGTGTGAGGACATGAGCAGTAGGTTATGTTGACTGCATACTATGTTTGCCTGAGCCCTAGCTTGCATATCTCCCCCAAAGCAGTGCATGTCTGTTCAACATTATTCTGCCTACCCTTGTGCTAAGTCTAGACATTGTGCATGTGGCTGTACACACGTTTGACATGGCTGTCTCTACTTTGCAATGGTGCCACAGACCAGCACAGGTTTACAGTACACCGGCCTGCTTTGTGGCGTATGACTTTGCCAGTCATATGTAGTATGACATGTCTTCTGCTGAAGTATTGAATGACTTTCACACATGTGTAATACAATGGTATCCTTTCCAATCTAAAGTACAGTAATGGTGTCCCAATGCAGGGACGTGTTATACTAACATGGGCCTTCAGCTGATGCAATGTTGTCTGTCCACCCTACAAATATGCAGGGATATACTGCACATTGAGCTGATGTGCATAGCCATTGCAGGGCATCATGTGGCTTCACAATTGTTATACAGTGTGACCTACTGGCACAGTTCATAGCCATGACTATGTTCACATACAATACATATCTAATGTGGAATGTGACCCATGTCACTGAGGTGTATACACAATAAACCCTAATGTGGAATGTGTGACACAGGTCACAGAAGGGTATATGGATGACACCCCTGCACATTTGCAACCATATTACTGATGCCTGGCAACTATGCCCACACATGGCTAACTTAGCAGTACTCTATGTCCCACATGCCATCTGTGTACCTCACACACATGAGGAGCAGGCATGACAGTGATGTCTGACACCAGTAAGGTGAATGTACTGTATCTGTGGCTTGATGTGGATGTATGTGTATGTTGTGCAACACATGTATGTATTTGGATACTGTATAGGTGAATGTTTCCATGTCATGGTACACTCAAGATGTTCAAGACATGTTATGTGGTGGTTTCATGTTATGCCTACACAAGCTGTGCACAGGCCTGTATGATGCTTACTGTTTCACATCTGCAATATCACCATTACACAAAGGCCATAGTTGTATTGTGTCCAGCCAATGTATAACAGGGTGTACACACATGTACATCACTTCTACTGTGTGTGTTGCTTCATGTCTCTGGCCATCCTCCATGGCCATGTGTACACATGTTCAGTCCAATGGTTGTGATGGCCATCTTATTTCACAGGTCAGTGTTATCTCATATGACATACACCCACAGATGTCATATGCTCCACTGAGGACAGGGTTATACAGACAAAGGGTGGTATGCATGGGATGTGAGACATGTTTTGCAGGATAGTTGAGCAGTGTTGCAGTCAGCCCACTACATGTCATGGACATGTCAGATAGCACATGACATAGTGTGACATTCATAGCAAGGGTATACTCCACAAGGGTGCATCCTGTGGGCCAGTCATACTCCAGCTCCAACACATTTAGAGGGTGTGCACACATATGCACTCTGTATAGTAACTGTTCGTATTCCCAACATGTGTAATGCTGATATGTAGTATCTGTCCCTACAGTGGAACACACCTCCACCATTGTATTCACTGTTGTCCATACATCTGGCAATGACAGTTTGGAAGGTTTAGTGTAGGTATTTCATACAGTCTTCAATGGGTTTCACATAGGTAAACAGTGTGATGCATTGCAGGTCTGATCAGTGTATATTAACAGGACCACCATACATTATGTGTACGTGTGATGTGATAGATAGCATGTAATTAATATGTTCTGTGCATTATCAAGACTGGTAAATAATAATCTCACCTGACACAGCCTGCTGTCACTGCAAAACGCCAGAGGTACCTAAACAGGAGTATCACAGCAGTAAAATCGTTATCCACACCTGTGTGATAGCTACAGGGTGCAATGTCCATGTTAGCACATAAGCCAGTACAATACACTATACTATGGAGTATGCACATCTGTGCATCCATAGAGTAGCAGACTATAGTATGTGGAATGTGTGCATACATGCCTTGCATATGATGTTACATTACATATTATACAGTAACACATGTAACTATGTGATATATAGATGTATCTTATGTGCAGAAGTGACTTACTAGGCAACTCCAGGCTCGGTGGCTGAAAGACATCCACCTCCACAATACCAGCTAAAGCTTGTGGATGGAGGTCTGCAGGTGTCCCCAGGTTGGCCAGTAGCTCCTTGGTATGTGTGAGTGGGGGCTGGGAGAGTGCCCCCCACCTGTTGCACCTTGTTCCCTGGCGATTGCATTAGCACTCTGTTTCGCCCATCTTATGTCAGTGCAGTGTTGGCGCACCTGCTGATGGGTGTGATTGTGACCACCAACATCATTTACCCTCCTGCAGAGTTCCTCCAACAGAGCATCCCGCTGCTGTGCATCCTGTGGCACATGGCTGAAGAGTGATGTGTGGTTGTTGAGGAGGTATGGGATGAGGACCTCATCCTCCAAGCGGCTATATGCTGGCAGTCTGCTACGTGGCATACCTGGAAGACATAATGATGAAGACAGGTCACAGTAACTCACAGAGAAATACAGCCGTACAGCTGAACATACATGTGTATCACATTTATTAAGATTACAAATATGTCTTTGCAAATCTACATGACACTAACACCACTGACATGTATAAGTCACACACATTTGACACCTACTGGTGATGTGATGTTATCGCCATATATGTGTGTGTCATCTGATGACATTGCTCATACACCATGTGGATCTTGTCTTGACGTGGGCATGCCTGTTTACCTGTACTGGTGTCTTTACCTATCAGCACATGCCTGGATGTGTTCACATTAATGCAGTTGACCTTACTGCTGTGTATATGTCACATATATAGTCATACATAGGTTCATAGGTTTATACTAGGCTATCTGCCCTAAGGCATTTATAAGCCTAGCCCAAATTTTTGTGGCTTACGCCACCCCTTATATGAAAAAATACTGTGCCCATTAGTTTGTTGTGCCTCTGTCCAGCAGTGACACAGAGATGATTCCCGGGGTAAACCTACGATCTCCCATCCACAGGTCTAGATTTCTCTTGAACAGAGTCAGCGAGGTGCTCTGCCTCACATGGACCGGGATTTTATTCCACAGCATAGGAGTCTCTGAGTGATAAATCTATCCCTCCAGCTGTCCTATTTATATCCGTGCTAAGGTTTAAGTCGCTTGCTCTAGTGGTTTTGGTGGATTTGGATTTTTGAGGTGGAGCATGTCCATTAATTCGGGTTGGACATGGCCTTATATGTCAGGCACATGTCACCTCTGAGCAGATGGTATGCGACTGAATAGAGCTGGAGTTTCTTCAATCTGGCAGCATATGACAGATTTTGGAGTCCCTTTATCCTTTTGGTGAGGAACTTTTGGGGTCTCTCCAATTGCTGCAGATGTCGGGTGAAATACATCCCGAATGGGGCATTGTACTCGATCATTGGTCTGATAAGTGTAGAGTACAGGGAACAATGACCTCACTAGATCTGGATGTGAATCCTTCATGATCAGGTGGGCAATGTAGAAGGTCTTTCTAACCACTTTAGCAACGTGAGTGTCAAAAGAAAGGCCACTGTCAACCTGGGTCCCCAGGTCCCTGATAACCTCTTCTGTGCTTAGTGGATTGCCACCTATATGGTAGCTTGGGTTACCTTGTTTTTCGAAGGGTATGACTATACATTTTTTGGCATTTAACTTCAGGCCATGGCTCTGGCACCAGCTATCTGTTTCCATGAGTCCCTTCTGAAGGATATCCGTGTCCGATGCATTTTCCACTATGGCCAGTTTGCAGTCGTCTGCAAACTTTGTCAGCCAAAGTCCTCCCATGTTGGCCTGTACTTCTGAGAAGTAGATGCCAAACAATAGGGGGCCAAGGACCGAGCCCTGTGGGACACCACTTGTGACCGCTTGGAGTCTGACACAGCCAGCAACTCTAACCCTGTGGGTTCTGTCCTTAAGCCAGTTTGCAACCCATCTTGTGACATATGGGTTTACATTTAAGCTGGTAAGTTTTCTACAATACCAGCGTGGGGTATTGTGTCGAAAGCCTTTGCAAGGTCAAGGTAGGCTGTATGGACTGCCTTTCCTCATCAATGGCCTTGGTGACTGTTTCAAGAAGTCGACCAAGTTCAAAAGGCATGATCTTCCCTTGACAAAGCCAAACTGGGTCGGGTCCAATGTCTGCAAGTCCCTATATCTTTGTTTATGAGCTCCATTATGATCCTCTCCATAGCTTTGCAGACTAGACTTGTTAAGCTTATGGGGCAGTAATTACCAGGGTCCGTGGCCGCCTTTGTGGAGTGGGACCACAGTTGCCGTGACGCCACTCCTTGGGCACGTATCCTGTGGTAAGGCTGAGATTAAACAGCTGCCTTATGTGCGGTTTAATTCCTCATTTAGCTCGTGTAGCACACAGCTGGGGACACCATCCAGTCCCATTGATGCTGTGTTTTTAGCTTTAGAGAGCAGCTTTCACCTGCGCATTTGAGATGTCCGGGAGGCTACACTCGGCTGGGATAGTTATCTCTCCTTTAGGGGAGAGGGGTGAAGTTTGCACTGAACCTGTCTGCCAGTATGTTGGCAATGTCTGAGGGTTCAGTGATTTTGTATCATTTTGGACTAATTCTGAGCATATCTGGGAGTTTCCACCCAGGTTCCTAACATAGCTGAAAAAGGCCTTATGATTGTCCTTTGAATCCATGGCAATTTTTCTCTCAAAATTGGCCTTAGTTGATTTTATGAGTGCTCGTATTTTTTACTAATAATGATCAGGGTGACTTCCCTTTTATGGATTTTGTTCTATCATGTAATAGCTTTCTCCTCTTATTGTAAAGTTTGTTAATGGCTGGGGTCCACCAGACTGGATGTTTGCCCTTTGTGGAAAGAGTCTTGGTTTTATTTGGGATTGCCTGATCCATGCAGTCCTGGAGGTGTTCATAGAAGGCATTTGTAAGGGCTTCCAGCTTGGGTTGTGGTTTCCACTGGCTCAGGGGCCTTGAAGGATACCACACCAGTCTTGAGTAGTGTGAAGTTTGCTTTAGAGAAGTTCTTCACTATGGTCTTTTTGTTTGGGGTGGGGGCGGGATGTGGATTTCCAGTGAGATTAGTTTATGATCAGATCTCACCAATGAGGGATATACTTCGGTGTGGAGCATTTTGTCCCCATGTTTGTGACAATGAGATCTAATATATTTTCTCCTCTCGTGGAACAGTGACTAGCTGTTCCATGGCATTTGAATTTATGAACTCCAGGAACCGTTGGGCTAGAAAGTTAGGGCTTGAGTAATGTTCCCAGTCTATAATCGGTAGTTGAAGTCACCCAATATGATGGTGTTTGGAGATACATTTATACCCTCCAGTGTCTTCAGGAAGGCTGTGTGGGGTTCCTGAGTTTGAGAGGGTGGCCTGTAGCATGCTACAATTTGTAGAGCAGTTTTGCCTATGGTTAGTTGCACCTGGATGGTTTCCAAAGCTTTGTGCGTTGCCACCAACCTGGAGGTGTGGGTATCCTTTATGAATATGGATACACCCCTCCTTTTGTGGTGTGGTCCGGTTTTGGGGCGGAACACATGATATGAGGTAAAACCTAATAGTGCCGGGGTGCTCTCAGGAGCCTTGAACCAGGTTTCAGTTACAGCACAGACATCGATGTTCTCCATACTGAGAAGGGCCTCGAAAAGTGCATTTTGAGATTTAGACTTCTGGCATTGAGCAGCATTACCCTCAGTTTCTTCCCATTTTTGTTTTCTAGGGTGGTAGGTTTAGAATTTGAGCCTTGCCTAAAAAAGGCACTATGACAAGAGCCTTAGCCAATATCCGGAATCCCAGGGGTGACAGGTGCAAGCCGTCCCTTGCGAAGCAGCGTGGCTTGTCAAGCATGTCATCCCAGCTATAGAAGGACATGACATGTGACCCTGCAGACTAGCAAGCATGTATGTGTTTTGCCATATACATCTACATGGCACTGTACAGCTGTGTAGCATTCTGCCATGTATTGCCTGTGTTGCACATGTGTAACACATGGGACAATAGCTAGCCTGATGATATTTTCAGGGTTGGATATCAACTATAGCATGTATGGTCATAGTGATCTAATAGGCTATATGCCCTGGGCCATTTATGAGCCTAGGCAGACAGGCTACCTATCCATAGGCATCAGACAGGTAAGTTTCAGTAGCCAGTTCAAGCAGTGTCACAGAACTGATACACATGGTTACTGATATATTTGGCATGCGATCATCACACCATGTCACAGAGAGGGGCGATGTGCAGTTTCGCTGGACAGGGATGCATAGTATGGCAAGAGTATGTTAAGTGTATGGGACAGAGATCTGTCAGGCATATTGTGATCCGTGTACTAGAAAGGTGGATGTCCATGACGTATGTGTTTATTTGGGATCAGGATGTGTTAAGTATAGCATGTCCAGCACCTTTGGGTTGGACATGGCTTTATTCAGGGTAGGCTGCATGCTACATAGTGCAGCTAGGGAATGGGAAGGGCAGTGTAGGCCATCTACACATGGGCAATAACTGTTAAAGGAATTATGTGATCTATTATGGGTCACATGGGTGTTGAGTATGGCTGAGCAGTTATCTCTATATTCCTGGATAGCACCCTGTCATGATTAGGGGTGCCACATACAACTACCTGTCTTATGTGGTAAAGTAACTATCAAAGGAAAGTACTGTCCAGCTGCATCCCATACACACAGTTGCCATTATGTTGACCGCTGCCTTGGTGGTAGTTAATGGGTACAAGGTTTGTAACATAGGGGATGCCAATGCAATACTTAGCTGTCAGATTGTGGCCATACATCACACACCACACATCTGACACACTAAGGCCCTTCTGTATGTTGAACACAGCACACAATGAGTCAACTATTGCTCCTAGTTCATAGTCATTTGTAAACATCAATAGGCTGATGCATTCTGTGTTAGTCTGTGTGGTATAGATAACAAAGAGGGGGAGTACCAGGAATGACCTCTGTATTATTAATTCTTTAACCATTCTTAAGTAGACTATTCTCTCTCTGTAAAGCCTAGCACTTGCTCCTAAAGTATTTTTTTTACTTTGATATAGCACTTTTATTATACATAGTACCCCACCAGCCTATTACCCCTTTTCGATCACCCACATCCCCCGGAGTATTTTTTAAAGTTTTTTGTCTATTCCTTCTAGCATGTCGAGGGATCAGTTGCTAGTGTCCTCTCCTGCTCAGCTGGTGAATCTGGGAATATTGAGGCAATGTTACAATTGTCTCATGTACACAGACAACCCTCTCCTTCTCCCACAAAACACAAATACATGCGAGAGATGCAACTATATAGCCAAACTGGAGGCTGAGCTCTCTCAACATAGGACTGGCAAGACCAGACAGGAGGAGAAGGTAACCACACACACCACAAACCCAGTCTCACATAGTACTATCACAACTTCAAATCATACAAATAAATACACAAAGACATACTCAGAGGCTCTGATCAAAAATCTACCAAAACAGCAGAGGCCACCAAAGCAGACACCCAAACAACTGCCACCTCAGGACACAACACATGCAACACATAGACCACATAATCAGTGTGCCAAACAGTCACAGCCCTTAAGGCCAAACACAATGCCAGACACACTCGTCATTGGTGACTCCATAGTCAGACACACTGACGTCCCGCTCACCAGATTGAGTAAGGAGAAGGTCACAGTAAGCTGCCTGTCGGGCGCTAGAATCCGCCACATAACGCAAGCACTCAGGTCTCTCAACAGCAGGTACAAGTATGACTCTGTCATTGTCCACGCTGGTGTGAACGACCTGAGACGTACTCCTTGGACTACATGAAAAGAGACATAGAGGAGCTCTCTGATTATGTAGCCCAGGCAGGTATGACCCTGACCTTGAGCAGTATCCTACCTTCACCAAGAATGATGCCACAATACAGAGACAAGATGATCAGCTTTAATAATTGGCTTAAACTCTGGTGTCATTCAAAGGGGATCCAATGTCTGTCTGCCTGGGATGACATGCTGGACAAGCCACGCTGCTTCTCAAGGGACGGCTTGCACCTGTCACCCTGGGCTTCCGGATATTGGCAAAGGCTCTTGCCACCCCATAGTGCCTTTTTAGGCAAGGCTCAAATTCTAAACCTACCACCCTAGAACACAAAAAGGAAAAATCTAAGGGTAATGCTGCTCAATGCCAGAAGTCTCAACCTCAAGATGCACGCACTCAAGGCCCTTCTCAGTATGGAGAACATCGATGTCTGTGCTGTGACTGAAACCTGGTTCAAGGTTCCTGAGAGCACCCCGGCACTATCAGGTTTTACCTCATATCATGCGTTCCGGCCCCAAAATCCGGACAACACCAAGAAAGGAGGGGGGGTGTCTATATTCATCAAGGACACCCACACCTCAAGGTTGGTGGCAACGCACGATGCATCGGAGACCATCCAGGTGCAATTAACCATAGGCAAGACTGCTCTGCAATTTGTAGCATGTTACAGGCCACCCTCTCAATCTCAGGAACCTCACATAGCTTTCCTGAAAACACTGGAGGGGATAAATATATCTCCAAACACCATCATACTAGGTGACTTCAACTACCCGAATATAGACTGGGATCACTACTCAAGCCCCAACACTCTAGCCCAAAGGTTCCTAGAGTTCATAAACTCAAATGCCATGGAACAACTAGTCACCATCCCCACAAGAGGAGAAAACATACTAGATCTCATTATCACGAACATGGGGTCACAATGTTCAACACCGGAAGTATACCCCTCACTGGTGAGATCAGATCATAAACTAATCTCACTGGAAGTCCACATCCCACCCCACCTGAGATAAAAAGACCACAGTGAAGAACTTCTCAAAAGCCGACTTCACACTTCTAAAGACTAGTGTGGTCTCTTTAAGGCCCCTAGCCTGCAGAAACCATTACTCAAGCCGCTGAATCACTTACAAATGCCTTCTACCAGCACCTACAGGACTGCATGGATCAGGCAATCCCAAACAAAACAAAGACTCTTTGTACCAAAGGCAAGTGTCCAGTCTGGTGGACCCCAGCCATAAACAAGCTCTACAACAAAAGGAGGAAGCTACTACAAGATATAGCAAAATCCTTAAAAGGGAAGACACCTTTGATCATTATAAGTAAAAAACTAAGATCTCTCATAAAATCATCCAAGGCAAATTTGGAGAGAAAAGTCGCTAAGGACTCAAAAGACAATCATAAGGCCTTCTTTAGCTATGTTAGAAACCTGGGAGGAAACTCCCAGATATGGTCAGAATTAGTTCAAAATGATGTAAAAATTACTGAACCTACAGACATTGCCAACATACTGGCCGACAGGCTCAGTGCAAACTCCCCCCCCCCCAAAAGGTGAGATATCTATACCAGAGGATTGTAGCCCCCCAAACATCTCTAACGCTCAGGTGAGAACTGCTCTCTCCAAGGCAAAAAACACAGCATCCATAGGACCAGATGGTGTCCCCGGTTGTGTGCTTCACAAACTCAATGAGGAATTAAACCCACAGTTAGGGCAGCTGTTTAATCTTAGCCTCACCTCAGGATACATACCCAAGGAGTGGCGTACGGCAACTGTGGTCCCACTTCACAAAGGCGGTGCCTCCACCGACCCTGGAAATTACCGTCCCATCAGCTTGACAAGCCTGATCTGCAAAGCTATGGAGAGGATCATAATGGATCTCATAAATAAAGACATAGGAGACTTGCAGACTTTGGATCCAACCCAGTTTGGCTTTGTCAAAGGCAGATCATGCCTTTTAAACTTGGTTGACTTTTTCAAAACAGTGACCAAGGCCATTGATGAGGGAAAGACAGTCCACACAGCCTACCTCGACCTGGCAAAGGCTTTCGACACAATACCCCACTCAGGTATCATTGAAAAACTCATCAGCTTAAATGTAAACCCATACATCACAAGATGGGTTGCAAACTGGCTAAGTGACAGAACCCACAGGGTCAGAGTTGCTGGCGCCATGTCAGACTCAGAGCCTGTCACAAGTGGTGTCCCACAGGGCTCAGTCCTGGGCCCACTCTTGTTCGGCATCTACTTTTCAGAAGTACAAGCAAACACAGGAGGGTTATGGCTGGCAAAGTTTGCAGATGACTGCAAACTGGGCGCCATAGTTGAGAACACATCTGACACAGATATCCTTCAGAAGGGTCTTATAGAAATGGATAACTGGTGCCAGAGCCATGGCCTAAAGTTAAATGCCAAAAAATGCATAGTCATACCCTTCGGGAAAAACAAGGTTACCCCTAGCTACCATATAGGTGGCAATCCACTAAGCACAGGAGAGGTTATCAGGGATCTGGGGACCCAGGTTGACAGTAACCTTTCGTTTGACACTCACGTTGCCAAAGTAGTTAGGAAGACCTTCTACATTGCCCACCTGATCATGAAGAGATTCACATCTAGATCAAGGGAGGTCATCGTCCCCCTGTACTCATCACTCATCAGACCAATGATTGAGTACAATGCCCCATTCAGAATGTATCTGACCCGACACCTGCAGCAATTGGAAAGGCCCCAAAAGTTCCTCACCAAAAGGATAAAGGGTCTCAAAAATATGTCTTATGCTGCCCGACTGAAGGAACTCCAGCTCTATTCAGTCGCTTACCATCTGCTCAGAGGTGACCTGTGCCTGACATACAAGGCCATGTCCAACCCGGAATTGATGAACATGCTTCACCTCAAGAAATCTAGATCCCTCAGAACTACAAGGGCGGAGACTTAAACCTTGACACGGTTATTAATAGGACGTGCTGGAGGGACAGATTCATCACCCAGAGACTCCCTATGCTGTGGAACAAAATCCCAGTACATGTGAGGCAGAGCACCTCGCTGGCTTTGTTCAAGAGAAATCTTGACCAATGGATGGGAGATCGCAGATATACCCCAGGGATTATCTCAGTGTCACTGCTTGACAGAGGCACAGCAAAATAATGGGCATAGTTTCCTTCAAACTAAAGGGGTGGCGAAAGCCACAAAACTCTGGGCTAGGCTTATAAATGCCCTTGGGCAGATAGCCTAGTATGAACCTATGAACCTATGAACCTATTACTGTGGCTGGCACTGGTTTGATGTGCGTGTATTAGTCAGACACCTTCTGTAGTGCTGGTTCTGCCAGCAGTCCAGTTGCCAACCACTCCTGTGGCATAGGAATATACACCTAGGTTACTGAATGTAGCTGGAACACAGTATGGGTGATGGTGTCCCACGACCTGGCAAGGTCATGATATGCAGTGTGAATCAACCCTACTGTCATCTACATCTGTACCGAGTACATCAAATACATTGATCACGGTTCATGGCCATACAGACCAGACTCAGCAGGGTAGTTGTGCACTATGTCCCATTATCAATGGTGTCTCCCCCATTGTGGGGTATGATTACTGTTGCTGTGCACCATTTGGTGTGTACACAGCCTAACATGGAGCTATGATTGAACATGATTTGTATGTGGATAGCTGAATGTTCTTACATTTGTGTAGGATACACCCTGGGATGCTGACAGGTCCCATGAAAGCTGTATGTATGGCTTTAGAGAGTGCAGCTTGTACCTACATAGTCGTTAGTACAGGGGCCCTGCAGTGTACATGGATATATTACTAAGTGTACCTGTTGGGGGGGTGGGAGTGGGTTTAGGTTCTCTGAGACCCTGTCTGGATGAACAGATGCTATTTCTGTAGGTGCAGTTCTTCCCATGCCATAGTGCTGTGCAGCATGGCAGGCCTTGTCGTTGCCATTACAATTAATGACATGCTATAGAATGCTCTGTGCTTGGCCTCATAATATGTGGCTGATTAGTTTCACAGTAGCTTTGCGTGGTTTTATATGGTATATCTGCATCCTACTGAAGCTGACCAGGGATCACCTACACTCATGCGTGTTCACTCTTGCAACAGTTACTACCTTCTGTGGTACAGTTTAAAGCATGGTACCACCAGTTTGCTTTCTTGTTTGTGTTGGGTTGAATCCTGGTTCTGTTTCAATGGCACAATCACAGCACATATGTGACTGCTTAAGGTTCATTTGTGTAGGATTCAGTATTTGCAGATGCACTGTCCATCTGCATGGGTGCCATGACAGTCAACACTCTGCTCTTAGGAAACATAACTCTGGCATTGGAGACTAACTATGAGTAGCATACTGTTAGCCTTATTTGTGTGACTACTGTGATCCAGGTCACTGGGGTCAATGGAATCCAACATGCATTAAGTGCAGGTGTTGGTACATCAGGAGTCTTCCCAGTTCATAATGGAATAATGGAATAGTGTAGCCATTGTTATGGTTCTGTCTCAGACCTAATCTTCCCCATTACAGCACATTATGACAGTTGGGAAGTCTGCGGCCTGGTGGATGATCTGTCTCAAGTGCATTTTGAATTCCACTTTGGCACAGAGGTAGTTGCTCAGCATAATGCATCTAAAGTTATGCAAGTGCAACTAGCGTGGGGGTGTACATATCCTTCAGGAATATGGACACACCTGTGGCCTGTGTGTTCCAATAAAGGATAATGGGCAAGAGGTGAGGTAAGTGTTATAACATGGTCATGCAGGTGTGCTCTCCGGAGTGTTGAAACATGTCTCAGCCACTGCACAGATATGTTCTCCATGTTAGGGATTGACATATGTGTGTCTGTATAGTGTTTCTGACATGTATCATTGTATAGTGAGACCCGCAGTTTATTGCTTGGCTGTCCCTGTAACAGCAGTGGACCCTCACTTGAACCGTGCATGATGAAGGCACTATAGGGGAAGCATGAGCCCTAAGCAGTATCCAGATTTCCAGGGGTGACAGGTGCTGGCCCTGTCTGGCAAAGCATCATGGTCTGTCAATCATGTTATCCCAGGACGACAGATACTGGATACACTTTGACATGCACCACTACACTAGACAATTGTGGAATACAATCCTTTTGTCCCTGTACTGCAGTATCATTCTGGCCAATGGCAGAATGCTAACCAGGCCTTGGGACATACCTGCATGGGCTACAAGACCTGATAGTTCCTACATGTGTTTCCATGCAGTCCCTGCTACTGCATCACAGGTCCTGCACAACAACATGGAATATGCCAGAGCCATGTGTATAGTTCAAAAGGTGGTCTAAGTGTATGGGTATGTGGCTAATCATGGCAGACAGGCAGCTGACAGTATGTATGCCCTTGTATAGGTTGGTGTATAACATATTGCTGGAGCTTGCATTCACAAATGAGTATTGTTGGGCATGTTTCCAGTCACGTGTTTAGAGGTGTGGCACAATTATGCAAACTATGTCATACAGTTTGTGTATTTCGGTGTCTGTCTCTTCCTGCTTGGGGTGTCACTTGTTTGGCCAGATACCTAGTTGCGTCTGTGAATGTGTGTGATTTCCGGTAGTGTGTGTGGGTGTCCTTACTGTGTTCTGGTAAGGGCATGTGTTGGTTGTGTTGATGAGCTGCATGTGTTAACCTACACCTCATGACTGTCCAGTCCAGTCATGGTTGTAGACTGGGCTGCCTTCCAGCTTACCCCTGTAGCTGCATCCCAAACAACGCATGGGGCATGGCATTAGGTGGGTTTGGCAGTGTACATGGCATAGAGATTACATTCCCCCAGGATGGCCACATACACAAAGCTGACATTAGTAAACACCAGTAGCTGACTAGTGGACATGCCTGTATGAGCAGTCAGTACTACAAGTACCAAGTACTGTATTTAGTTTACTTATTGCTTATGAAGATGTTTTAGACAGTGATGCTCACATGTAAATATTTGTGTTATGGATGTGACAACACTGGCTATTACGGAAACATTGCAGCTACCTTTAGCAGCAATCCTCCTCTGAGGAGCACATCACATCCTGTTAGTTGATTACAAATGATGCAAGTGTCTACAGGTCTGTTTACTTCTCTGGGTATATACTCACATATCCACCAGGACCATGAGCTCTACTGGGCACAGACACCCACTCTCCAAACAGAGTCATGTATCAATAGACTCTGATGCCACTATCAACATGATCAGGATAAAATCAGATAGTGTGAGCCATCACCTATGATGCAGCTATTACACATGGGCAGCTGTCTCCTACATCTTCCACTCCTACAGCAGATGTTACACTGGATTTAAAGGTGATATGCAACCTGTTTCATTACCAGTGCTGTGCACTACCTTACATACAGTATGTGCAGGTGGCTGTTAGGTTGGCAATGAGAGGTTGGGCTACACAAACCTGGTAGTTCAACCAGTGTGTCTGTACTCTCAATATCCACTCTATGTAGGTGTGCACATAGCCATTTGACCCAGCCCTGTAACAAGGGTCACTACACATTTGCATAACATATACACATGCACAGCTGTTATTGCTTTCAAATAATAGTAGAGAGGTGGATATTACATGAGTTATGTGCATGGATAGTTACCTGGCTCTTCCAATTATCTTTGCTATCATGCTGCTAAACTGTCAGATGAATACAAATGCTATGTATCCTGTCATTGAGTATTGTAATTGCCAATAGACATAACTACTGTTTGCATAACATCACAGAACTGCTATGTAGAATAGAATACAGATCTGCCTAGAATACTGTACATTACACAGTTATTGGCACAATATCCCACAATGCACACCATATTTGCACAGTAGGCCGACCTTTAACATGTTCACCTTACTTATACACCCATACATATGTCGACTGTTACAATATATCGACATATACTATCCCCTATTATAGCACATACTTGTTGGACCAATCCTGACACTGACAGTGGCTGGAAGTGAATTGGTGGGTTCCAAGCCCATATCATCCCTTGTGTTGTATGTGGAGTTTGCCGTGTGACCTACAGCAGTACACACATAGAATACTACAAGCATTACTACTGCTCAACAATACATCGCTACAAGATAGCTATTTCCACCATACGCATTGATTACACTGTAATTCTTACAGTACAGGTACTACATATACAGACATATTACATGTTATACATACCTTCTTAGTAATCAGAGGTGTTGTTAACTAGTATAATACTCATTTTCGGTTGGTCTTTCAGTGTTTTGTACTGTCCTACAGGTAGATAAAGATGGTTTGAATGTGTGACAAGGCAACCTTTTAGTTACAGATCAGTAACGTGCTATCCTGATGACCAGTTGGTGTTCCTAAGTAGCTAATTACATGCACATCAGCTGCGCTGCTACTGCCTTAGCCAATACCATGGCTACAGTGCAGTATAATTGAGTACTCCACTTGGGCATTGTCCCTTTGCCTTACTTGTGAGGAAGACAGCGTGGAAGTTTTGTTTGGAATATATTGCAACAGCTGTATGAAGATGAACAGTAATATACTGTGTGTAATGCCTAGAGGATTTGATCTAAATGTGAGTACTGCTGTTCTATTTCTGAACATTGCTACTTGTGCAGGGTTTGTCTGTACCTAATACTTCTGCATATGTTTCAGTCTGGCCAGGTTGTTTGACCAGCTCAAGGCTGCATAGCTATGCATATAATGTTAGGGGGTTTACATTGTGCTTACCAGACATAATTAGTTTGGTGTTACTGTGCATCATACTGTGCTGTTAATCAGTACTCGGTAACATTTCCTAGTGTACAAACCTTTCAACCCTCTAAAACGGGATTAGTTCATACAAACGCTGTTACATCAGCAGCTGTTCAATTGTATAATGACAACTATTTCACATAAGGCCATGTTAGTTATGTAAAGGTTTCTTAAGGTTTCAGCAGATGTTGTACAGTAGTTGAATAATTGGTTATGGTATGACAGTATGTACTGATGTAATTATTTTGGTTGTGGGGTAGATGTTGGTGGGTGTACATAGCACATACAGGTGTGTAGGAATCCCTTTTATACAATGTCTATATGTGTGTGGGTGTTCTTTCCCTATGTGAACATCTATCCCTTAGTGGACTAATACTATGGTAATTGCAGGCTGATTCATTAAGGCACTATTAAATGCTTCCTGTATAGCATGCAGGTACTGTTAGTCCTTGAATCCTTTTAGCAATACATCGGAATGTAATAAAGTTTTGCAAAATGAAAGCTGTCTGTGTATTTCAGTCATGGAAATTTGCAATTGTGTTGGTGACTGTGTCCATAGAACATATTTGTAATAGTGTATTGGCATATACTCTTCATATGTTATGTTCATATTGTTTGGGGGGGGGGGCGGAATGTGTGATTGCTATGGTCCATGTTATACTCAGATATGACCACTTCAGATGCTGACTACAGACATGCATGTATGTGTGTATATATATATATATATATATATATATATATATATATATATATATATATATATATATATATATATATATATATATATATATATATATATATATATATATATATATATATATATATATATATATATATATATATATATATATATATATATATATATATATATATATATATATATATATATATATATATATATATCTATATATATATATATATATATATATATATATATATATATATATACACACACACACACACACACACACACACACACACACACACACACACACACACACACACACACATATATATATATATATATATATATATATATATATATATATATATATATATATATATATATATATATATATATATATATATATATATATATATATATATATATATATATATATATATATATATATATATATACATATATATATATATATATATATATATATATACATATATATATATATATATATATATATATATATATATATATATATATATATATATATATATATATATATATATATATATATATATATATATATATATATATGTGTGTGTGTGTGTGTGTATATATATATATATATATATATATATATATATATATATATATATATATATATATATGTATATATATATATATATACACACACACACACACACACACACACATATATATATATATATATATATATATGTATGTATATATGTATGGGTTACCGTCAGATTATCAAACGTTCAAATGATCGACATTGATATGGGGAAGACCATGTCATCGAACATTTAAATGTTCGACAATCTGAGGGTTTAAAATTGGGGATAGATATTAGACAACTGAGGTTGCCTAGTGATCCCTGTGTATTCCGGTCACCCCCGTTACCTAAATATACCATCTCCGAGATTGCACTATATTCTGGTAATGGGAAATGAAGGAATACGGACCTCTGTACAACACAGAATGGGAATATTTCCCATTACTGCAATGTAGTGCTGTCTCAGAGTTGGAATATTTAAGTAGGGGGGTGTGCGAGGTGTAGGGGGGCTTGCCCCACTGCTATAAACAGTTTACATTTTTTGGTTTGGGTTTTTTTATTTACTTTTACATTGTTGAACATTTGAATGTTCGATGATGTAAAGGTAACCCATATATATATGTATGTATATAGATATATATATTATTGTATACATTTATCTGTACCTCCATAGATATGTAGATGTTTTTAACCTATCTATATATCTACATATATATGTAGACCTGTATATATCGACATGTCTCTATGTATCTCTCTCTCTCTCTCTCTCTCTCTATATATATATATATATATATATATATCTATAATTGAGCATACACCTTTAATTGGGTACATGGCGGGTTGTCCTATTTTAACACATTCCTCCCTTTTGTGTTTTAACCTGTCTGCATACACAACGGGGATAGGTATATCCCAGGTAGCTTAGTGTTAGGTTACTCTGAGGATGGAGTACATGGTTGCGGGTTCTTCCCCAGGAAGGTGTTATTATTTTACCTCTTACAGTAGGCGCTGGTAGGGAAAGTGTGAATAACGTACATTTACTCGGTTGTGACCAGGTTTGTCCATGGTCTGCGTGACGTTAAGCAAAGGTGTATGCTAGGCTAAGCAAAGAGCGGAGGCCCCCAAATTCAGTGAGCTTCACGTACTCTTGAAATAACAACATAACAAACGTACTGTGAGACATTACATTCCTAACTACATTCGGCATAGCCCCTCAGTGTCACACTTCAAGGGAAACCTTGTTGTGTGAATGGGTAACAGACTATACACCCCTGGAATCATGTGTCCCAGAACCATACAGCCAGGGGGTGGGGAGCCTGTCCAGTTTGATAGCTGCGAGACCTGTTGGGGGAATTGAATTGTGTTGAATTGTCACATTAACATGCCCTCTTTAGGTCACTAAGTGCCGCTATCACCCTTCACAACCCCAGTCTTCAACAGCTTCCAGTAACTCTGCCTGGAATTGCTTCATTGGCTATGCTTGACAGAGGCCCAGTTACTTCATCAATGGTGCGGGGAAAGCCAACACACTGTAGCTATGCTTCTAATTTCCCTTGGGCAAATAGGTAGTAGGCTATCTGTGAACCTCTAATGTGCAGGCCATCACAGCCATAATATGTGAATAAACAGACCTTCAGATCACAATATACAGTGAGAAATCACCATGTAGTCAGGAAACAGTTGAGTACAGCAAGAACATACAGAACACTGATACTTAGTCACTCCAAAAGCCTATCTTGGAAGCTAGAAGACTTGTATAAGTTTAAGGCTTTCTATTGCTTACCAGTAGGTTACCTACAGGGGAGATGAAAAACAAGCACAGATGGGGAACATGCATGTAATGATACCATACCGGCCTATGTGTCAGCCTTAGGCTTTGGAATACTGGCCAAGGCTATTGGCGCCCCCATGATGCCTTATTTAGGAGAGTCGGGAAGGTGAATACCAGCTCCATAAACAGAACAATAGCATATTCAATGAGGATTATGCTACTCAACACTAGGGGTTGTGATCACAACATGCATGCACTCACAGCACTCCTCAGGATGAACATCAACATCTGTGCAGTAAATGAAATCTGTCTTAAGGCTCCTGAGAACACACCAGCACTACCAGACCTCAACCCATACCACATATTTCAGCCACAGAACATGGACTGACAGACATGGAGGGGCTGTATCTATATTCATCAGGGATACCTACACCTCCAGGTTAGTGGGGCAGCATGATACCTCTGTGATCATCCATGTGCAGCTAATAGCCACAATTGCAGTGTAAACTGTGGCCTGATAAGGATCACCCTCCATGACCCAGGACCTCCACTCCACCTACCTGGAGACAGTGGAGAACATGATAGTCCTAACGCACACCCTGGCATTGGTCAATATCAACTACCATACCATTAACTGGGAAACATACTCAGGTACTCACTTCCAGGCCCAGTGCTTCCTGGAATTTATCACCTCATATGCCCTGTATCAGGTGGTAACCTCCCTAACGTGGGGTGGAAACTACTAGAAATAGTCATCACCAACATGGGCAACAGGTGCATCATAGCGGAGGTTAACCAGTCACTGGTTAGATATGACCATGAACTATTTACTGTTTCCACACCCAAGCATCTCCCCCACCCATGGATACCACAGTGTATACCTTTCCTACAGCTAAATTTATACTACTAGTAACAGGGGTGGGGGGGGTTCACAGCCCCCATGCTAAGGGAAACACTGCTCAAGATACAGACAGATTTACAAATGCAGTCTATAAGCACCTACATGGATGTATGAATCATACCATCACTGGTAAACCAAGACCCACTCCTCCTAGACAAGGACACCGGTCTGGTGGACCCCTGCAATAAACAGGCTATACTACAGAATTAGGACAGTGTTCCAGACAAACAGCAAATCCCACGAAGGGCAGACATCCGTGACCACTATTAGTATGATACGTAGGTCCATCATGACATCATCCAAGGCTAACATCAGCAGGAAAATACGCAAGGATTCGAAAGATAACCACAAAGCCTTCTTTGGCTATGTCAAGGATCTATATGGTGACACACAGATTTCCACTGTGCCAGTGAAATATAGCACAAAATATGCTGACCCTACTGATATCGCCAACATCCTGGCAGATACATTCGGTGTATACTTCATCCCCTAAAGAGCCCACAACACTACCCGAAAGGTATAGTATCCCACACATCAGAGACACACAGGTGGAAATGTCCCTCTCTAACAGCAGAACACAGCATCAGTGGAGGCAGATGTTGACCCAGACTGCATCTTGCAAACTGTACAAGACAACCTGCCCCCCATCTAATTAAGCATTCCTACCTCAGCCTCTCCACAGGCTACATGCCCATACAATGACACGTGGCAACGGTTATTCCACTCCATGATGGTGGAATCACAACTGACCATGGTAACTACCACCCCATAAGCCTGACTAGCCTGGTCTGCAATAGTATGGTTCGCATCCTCATGGCACTCATTAACAAAGACATTGGTAACCTCTGAACACGTGACACAACCCAGGTCAGCTTGATTGAGTGCCGTTCATGCCTACTGAACCTGTTTGATGTCTTACATACAGTCACCAAGACGTTGAAGGGGGAAGTGGTTCACACATACTACCTGGACCTCGCTAAGGCTTTTGACACCATGCCCCACTCAGGTATTATTGATAAACACACCAGCCTGTACATTCACCCATACATCACAGGTTGGGTTGCCAATGGACTTACACACAGAATCCACATGGTATGACTAGTGGTCTCCAGGTCCAACTCTTGACCAGTCACGACTGGTTTCCCACAGGACTCAGTCCTGGGAGCCCTACTGTTTGGCATATATGTCTCAGAGGTACAGGCAAACACAGGTGGACTACGGCAGACCATGTTTGGCAATGGCTGCGAACTGGGAGCCATGACTGATAGTCCAGCTGACACAGACATCCCTCAAGGGGCCTCACAGAGAATGTCACAGGGTGCCAACAACATGGCATCCAGCCAAATGCCACTAACTGCATGGTCATTCCATTGTGGAATTGGCACCCACATATTAACACATAAGTGGCACCACTTTAATACAGACGAGGTAATGGGGTATCTGGTGACTAAGGTAGACAGTTATCTCCCCTGTGACAATCATATCTCCACAGTAGTTAGGACATCCTTCTATGTAGGCCATCTGATTACTAAAGAATTTCCATCTAGACATACTGGGGTTATAGTGCCCCTTTACTCATCACTCATCAGTCCCATCATAGGGTATAACAACCCATGTGGGATGTACCTCAGAAGACACTTCCAACAGCTGGGGGGTCCATGAATGTATCTCGCCAAGGAGAATACTGGCCTCCAACATATGGCCTATGCAGCCAGACTGAATAAACTCCTGCTTTACTCAGTGGCATCTCGTTTACCCAGAGATGATCTCTGCTGGCCAACACAGCCATGTCGAACTCAAGCTTGATGGATATGCTCCACCTATGGGAATCCATGTCACAGTGAGCCACACACTGTAGTGAGCTGAACCTTGCCACAACAATAACTGGAAGATGCTGGAGGGACAGCTTCCTGTCACAGACACTCCCCATACTTTGGAACAACATCCCTAACTACATTATACAGAGCCCATCACTAACACTCTGCAAGAGAAACCTTGAAGGGTGGATGAGGAACAGTAGATGCACCCCAGGGATACCACCATTAGCTCTGCTCCACAGAAAGGCAGTTAATGAATCAATGGGGTGGCAAAAGCTGACACATTTTGGCTGGGCTTATGAATGGCCTCTGGCAGTTGGCCAAGTACCTACCTATGAATCTATACATAGAGTATCTGCACATGCTGATAGCTTAATTTACTGTTCAGGTGTTGACTTACCTTGTGCCAATAGCAGTTGTGTGTGCAATAGTTGAGGGCTGCCTATGTTGGATGCACACAGTAGACTGCCTATACATGACAATTTACAGGTAGTCTTGTGTGTGTGCCATCCATTTTTACTGTGTGTGCAGGTGGAGAAAGGTGTTAGTCCCTAGGTGCCTACACTGTCAGTGTGTGTGCTATACGTTCCCTCTTTGCCAAGGCATGGGCATACTGGGCACGCCTCCATCTGCCTACTGGGGCTGGCTCAAGGTGTTTATGGTCTGAGTACCTCTGTGCCTGTGGGGCCCTTGGCAATGGTGGTGGGCTGTGAGGGCCTTCACCATTCTGTCCCTGCTGCAGCTGTTTCCGCAGGACCATATTGTGTAGTATGGCACACACTATGAAGATGTGGGCACATGTACCTAGAGAGTACTGCAAGGCTCCACCAGATATGTCCAAGCAATGGAACCGTGATTTCAGCATCCCAAACACATGCTCTATGATGATTCTGGTTTGTGCGTGTGCCTCATTATGGCGTTCCTGCATGGGTGTGTGTGCATTTCTGATGGGAGTCATCATCCACGGTTCCAGTGCATAGCCAGCATCCCCCACTAGGTGGCCATTTGGGATGTCCCCCCTGATAAATAACCGATACAGCTGTGAGGCATGCCAGATGTGGGAGTCGTGATAGCTTCCAGGGCTGCCAGCATACACATCCATGATATTGCCCCGGGCCTTGCACACGACCTGGCAGTTGATGGAGGGGTATCCCTTGTGGATTATGTAGCGTCTACCCTGCTCACAGGGTGGTGACTTGATGCGTATGTACGTGCAGTCTGTTGCACCCAGTACCTCCGGGTATTCTGCCACACGGTGGAAGAGACGCATATTGCTGGCCAGCTCCTCCTGGGTTTGGGGGAAGTATATGTGCTCATTGGCATGTAGTAACATGGAATCCAGGAACTGGTGTAGTACCCTGGATGCTGATGCCTGTGCGATCCCCATGATATCCCCATGATATCCCCAGTTGGTCTCTAAAAGGTACCTGCAGCTAGTATTCTTAGGCTTACACATACCTTCGTATCCACTGGGATGGGTTCCCCTCTGTTTGTTCTGGCTCTGAGGTGTGGCTGGCAAATCTCCACAAGTTGCTGTAGGATGTCCCAGTTCACCCTGTAATGCTCTAGTATCTCCAGATCATGTAGCCCCTGGTAGGTTACCCTGGGTCTGAACACTCTCCTCCTCCTCTGGTGCCTGAGGTGATCGTGTACATCATCCTCCACACCACCTTCAGTCTACAACACATGCTGGTGGATCAAAGCTATCGCAGCCCCTAACATGTACATAATAAAAGTTCCCTGTCTGTATACACCACTGGTGCAGAGTGTATGGGAATACACAAATGTGTGTGAGGTGCTTTCACACTTTATAGTATTGTGCTATGGATGCTGCTGATGCAAGTGGGTGTGTATGAGCTATTCCAGCTGCAGCGTGTCTTAATTATGGGTTTTGCAATGAGTACTGCAAGTGTGGGGCCTTTACTGTGGAGATCTACTTGCCTGCCTTGATTAATCCGTTGCCCTTTAATTCATTTTTAGACCTGGCTCCCCTCCCATTATCAGGCATGCATCCACCTGCCGTCTTTCTTGTTTTGTACTTTCCCTACCCAGTCATGGCAAAATGTGCCTTGTAGCTGATATACTGCATATCGGCTTTGTTCTGCTTTGACACTTTGCTGTTTTCTTTGCAGTACAGCCCCTCCCCTTCCCTGTTCTGCAGGTAGCTGCTTGCAGCCTCGTTAGCTGTTGTCATTGGCCCACTGTAGGCACCTAGGTGTTAATTAGTCATTTGTACTCCAGTTTCACTGTTGCAGCATTTCCTTGTTTCTTTCCTATATCCTTCCTGTTTCAGCTGCAGTGCACACCGCACATACCCATTTACCAGGTTTACGCATGTTTTCATCTCCGTTCACATGCATACTCGGTTACCTTGTGTATTCTCAGCTAAGCATAGCTATGACCAATTCGATACACCCCTATCCTGCAGCTTTGTCTAGCTAGGGGTAGACCGGTTTAGCAATGCTCCAATGTGCTTACAGCAATGGCGACACACCCCTCTCTTGATGTCATCTTTATCTCAAGGGCACACCTCAGTGTTATAACGCTATGCTGTGAGGTGCATCCTTACACCAGCGGGGAATCTGCAATTCACTATTACTCCTATCATTTGCATGGCATTGCCTACTAATTCCTAGCTACTGCGCATAACACTGTCACTGCCCCTTAGCAACCCTTGCGCCATGAGTATGGTGTAGCATGCCTGCCATTGACTATTATAGGGAAATCATAATATGTGTTTCATTGTGGTTTTATTCTATATTTTTATATATTCCTTGCGATCCCGTTTACGCACCGCTGCCCTGCGCTTCCACATCGCGATAGTGCGACTATATATATTAAATGTTAATTTTATATTTTGTACATTTTTTTATGCCAATGGCTATATATTTAACATTTGGCATATATTAACAATATAATACACGTGTTTGGTCGGCTGTCATGGCTCTGATTTTATGTTTGCATAAATGTAAACCGTTTTCTATGGTTTACATTTCTGCATGCTTACACTACTCCTGCACCACTTCCTGAATCGCTACATACCTTCATTTGCATGCTACACTGCTGCACATGGGGTAATTAGCATACAAGGTTTGGGAGTTGTGCGAGCATAGCGTACACAGGTAGTGCACGTGGAAACAGCTCGTACCTGAATCGCTTGGTGGCCATCTTTGGTGTTAGAACGCCGATGCTACACCTGCACCTGACGCAAGCTTCATGAATCCTCTGTCTTGCATTTTAAAATTGCATTCTTATATTTTTAAATGAATTCATGTTGTACAGTTATTCATTATAATTTAAATAGTCATTAATTGTTTAGGTACACTGCTAAAAGTGATTGTTGTGTTGAGCATCATGTGACTAACGGTATAAGTTTTAAATTGAGTGATTTAACTGAGACGCATTCGTTCTGAAAAAGTCTCATTGTTTTGGGACAAAAGCACTTCTAACTTTTTTTTGCAGTAAATTTTATATTACGAGTGTGAGCTGACTGGTGTCTTCAGGGTGTGATGCTTTTCATTAAATTAAAGAAGGGTGAGAAAATGTGTTCAATCTGCTTCACATTTCAAATTAAATTTACAAAGAGATTTGGAGATAAAGGAAAAAATATGTCCTCGACCATACGATGCAAGGAAGGTAACATCCTGTTGTTGAGAAATCAAGGCTCATTATGGGACAAAAAGCTCATATGCATTCATAAAGTCCTGTAATAATTGGGAGTCTTTTTATAATGTAATGTTGGTGACCACAGTTTAGTAAACAGTCAACCCAGTGTCATTTTGCAATCACCCCACTCAAAAAAAGATATCATGTCTTTCAAAGCTAGACAGGTCCCAAAAGGGAATGTTAAAGAAGTTAAACATGGCTGATGAAATCAGTATGATTTGGGAACAGCGGGATGATGTGTTCTACAATAAGGAATCAAATATTTACACCTTTCTGGCCTGGATTACTTAAAATGGATTTGTTTCTTATTTTCTTTTTCAATTAAAGACTGTCACCCCTGAGTTGCTAGTTGATTTGCCCAAAGCATAAACTCTAAAGAACACGTAAGAGTTTCTGGAATGACACAGACATTGGTATTCACATTGTAGAAGGGATGCCAGAAGAGCTTTCTCTTCGTAAATACCTGTACACCATGTACATTCCAAGAAAATATTCCTAGTTCTGGTATTTAGTTATTAGGTTATGATTTTCCACACATACATTTGGGGTAAGATTTTGAATGGCCCTGACTCCTATGTACAATCCAGATTTGTAGATACTTAGCATATAAGGCCCTTTGTGCCTACAATTTGTCACTGCTATGTAGCTGAAATATCGCAATAAACAAGTAAACACACCTTCATGGGGCACTGAACAGAAACTGCTAATCCCCACCCTCACGACCAAATCATAAAAGCATCTAACAAAGCAAACTAGTAACTAAGTGACCTATTTAAACAACCATAATGCAAGCCCACTCTAACAAAATAAACTAAGAAATAAAATGTTTATAGTGGTACAAGAAATTTTTAAACACTGTCATGTCAGTTTTAATTGCATATATTACTTCTCCACCCTACAATGGCCATAAGCAGCATACAATAAAAACAATGGAGGAAGTTCATAAAGGTTACCTTAGGTTATGTAAGAATATAAAGGAGGTGTGCTTGTCAGCTGTGTGTGGGGGAGTTAAAAGATGTTTGAGTTCAGTGGACACACTTCAGTTTTGGTGGTTTCTAAAGCCTGTGGATAACTGAGAAAAAAAATGTTTTGCAGCTGGAGAAGAAAGTTGGTTAGGCTTATAGCTGCTGTATTAGTGTCATGGAGAGTATATTGTTTCAGTTGTGGGCTGTGGAAAAGGTACTCCTCCTCTGGTTTCTGAAGGCTTTTAATATTGGTGGCAGTTTTATAATAGTTAACAACTGCAAATTTGATTGGGCAGTGGTTGCTTAGTGATGGTGGCAGAATGTTTATGCTGGTGATGGAGTTTGTTGGAGTTATTATGTTTGTAATAATCAGGTTAACTTAGGAATGTTTGTAGGATCTGAAGTTAGGTCTTGTTGATTCTTTTAAGAGTTGAAGGAGATCTAGGTCTGCTAGAAAACTACACAAGTCAGATGACTGAGGGTCACAGTAATTAAAAGTGAAGTCTAGAATGTTTATGTTGTTATTTTTGGGACAGTTATAGTGATGAGTGATTTGAATTTATTTAGGGAAACATGGGGTGGTAGATAGCCTGTAGTGATCAGTAGTGGTTTACCTTTGTAAGTTAGAAATTTTGGGAGGATCCAGTTTGGACTGGACTTGGAGGAGAAGTTTCCTTGGGCAATAACGTTTGGGTTTAGGTTATTTTTAGCATAATTAGAGAGGCTCCACCTGATTGTTTTACTCATCTGACATCACTGACATACTTGTAGGTGGTCAGAAAGTTTTGGGGGAGCCTTTTTTAACCCAGAATTCTGTGAATGCTAGGATGTCTGGGTTGTGCTGGGAAATAAAAGCATGAATGTGGTCTAGCTTGTTTCTGATGCTGTGTACACTGAGGAGGGCACAGGCTAGTGTAGGAAGGGGGTGGTTCTGATGTTGAGGAAAGTGATTTTCTGGGCCTGGGTTGGTTTCAATGTTACTCTTAAGAAGGAGTATAAAGATCACGGAGACCAATCTGAAGGAGGTCGTCTGTGTTTTTAGGCAGAGAGAAAATTGTTTGAGTCTTGGTTATTATATAGTAGAGTGATCATGACAGAGGTGAGCTGAGGAATAGGTTTGGTCTGCTTACTGGGGATCATGTGGCTGCTTGTTGGCAAGCACAATTGGCAGGATGAGTGGGAAAAGCACCTTAAGTGTTTTTTTTTTTTGTTTGCTTTTCCTTTGCCAAAGTGTCTGTTGGAAGAGTTTGGGTAGAATTCACTGCATAGCTGATGTTTGTTTACACTGTGAGGACAGACCCAGGTAGCTTGATAAAGAAGTGAAATACCTGAGGAAGGAAGGAAAAGAAAACAGTATAAGAACTAAAGATGGCATGAGTGCATTAAATTATCAGGAAGACAAGAAAAAATATTTTTGTTTCACTTTAGAAAGTCTATACAGAAAAAAGTTAAACTCGAGAGTCGTGTGTCTACCACACAACAGACATGTAAACAAACAGTACAGAAACACACTAAAGGTTCATATGCAACGATTACTATTCCCCAAAACTAAACTTCTACTAAGTAAAAATTAGGCCTGTGACACAGTTTACTTTTGTGAAAAAAAATCAAGCAAACATTCTGAAAAATAGAACTGATACAACTAGCACTAATATGGTCTAATATAAATATTTTTTGTTTTCCAATTTACATGTAACTGTGGGAACTAAATAAACTAATCAACACTTCTCAGTTAACTTTCTTTGGTGAAGCAAAAAAAAAAAAAAATCTGAACAACAACATTTTCATAGTAGAGACTACTAACATAACTACAGGCAGGGAGGAATGACCATGGCTGACTTGTCAGGTCGGAAGAGACAGCATCTACATGGGGACCAATTGTACAACTCACTTGGCCACATAGATT
Source organism: Protopterus annectens (assembly GCF_019279795.1). Taxonomy (NCBI): domain Eukaryota; kingdom Metazoa; phylum Chordata; order Ceratodontiformes; family Protopteridae; genus Protopterus; species Protopterus annectens. The sequence goes on from NC_056743.1 coordinate 11,950,739, forward strand.
AGCATGACCATTTCTTCCTCACTGTGGTAGTGTGCACAGCCAAAAGGCCATGTTCATCCACCAAGGTAGAGGTAAGTACTAGGGAGTTTAGTGCCAAGGGTAGTTTAGGAGGTGTGTGCTTGGGTGTATGTAAGGGGCTGCATGTGTGAGTGTGTGTGTGTGACTGCATGCCTGCCTGGGAGGTAGCAGTAGGGGACTAATTAGGGTTTATGTTAGGCATATGTGTGTGAGTTTGTATATGGATGAATGGTTAAGTGTGTGAGTGAATGCCATCGGGTGGAATGGAGGCTGTTTTTTGTGTGTGTGTGTGTGTGTGTGTGTGTGTGTGTGTGTGTGTGTGTGTGTGTGTGTGTGTGCGCGTGTGTGTGTGTGTGTGTGTGTGCACGGGCGTCTGTGTGTATATGTGTTTGCTTGTGTGGGTGGGCTGGGCTGAGCTGCCTTGTCATATTTCCAAACATCCCTCGACTAATGAGCAGAGCATGCAACACGTGAGTTGACAGAAACACTAAACACTAGGACTGAGTTCTATTTCCATGTTTTAACAACACTAAAACAGTGCGGGGATCGGTAAGGTGAGGGGGATGATACTAGATACAAGGGATACTCAATATGACAGGCCTTAAAGGGACAAATGTGAAGTACAAGGAATAGAAAACTACTAGACACCTGAGAAAATTAGTGAGCAGACCTCAAACCCTACAATCTGCCACCTTCCCAGGGGCCACTGATCATATGCACCATCATTAGACACCAGGGCGTTTGTTAAAAAAATATAATTAAAAAACAGTCATACTGGGGAAAGGGATTCAAACAATGCATCTGTGACACATGAGTCCCCTGTATTAGCACAGTTCCCTAACTGATAAGTTACTGCATTACAATGTTGAGTATGTCGGGCATTATGCAGTGCCCGCTACATACTGACAAATGGGAGAGACAGGGACAAGAAACAGTGGGCATACTTCACCTCTTAAGCAGTTTTTGCCTACCATGCACTTCCTGAAGTATATGAAATATGAACCTTAAATATCTGACAGCAATGTCTTTCTTTTCTTTCTTTCTTTCTCCATTCATGTATTACTTTGATAGGGAGGAAAAGGAGACAACACGGACATTGTAACAACCGGAATAGGTATGGGGTATTTGCATGTTTTACTGTGTGTGTGTGTGTGTGTGCGTGTGTGTGTGTGTGCGTGTGTGTGTGTGTGTGTGTGTGTGTGTGTGTGTGTGTGTGTGTGTGTGTGTGTGTGAGTGTGTGTGTGTGCGTGTGTGTGTGTGTGTGTGTGTGCACTTTTGGACAGTGACTGAGAGGAGTGCCTGTGCTTACATGACGCAGCTATCACTGTTAACTACCCGAGAAATGCTGCACTTCATACAGATAAGTGAAATTCAAACACATGCAAATTACCCAGTGATGAGTTATTTCCTCATTGCAGCTAATGGGAATTGCAAAATTCTGTATTGCATTATAAGGGTCTTTTTACCTCAGCCTGTAATGCAATGCAATAGCACTTTAATGAAATCTAGGGATAATCTTATCACTTTTATAGGTTCACTGGTAGGTACTAGGCTATTGGGCCTATATAAGCCTAGCCAAATGGTACCCTGGCTTTCACCACCCAAGAAAATGATTTTCCTGTGCCCCTGTCGAGCAGAGCCACACAAGTGATCCCCGGGGTGAATTTCCTATCTCCCATCCAATCATCAAGATTTTTCTTGAAGAGTGCTAATGAGGAGCTTTGTTTGATATAGATAAGTAGTTTGTTCCAGAGTAGGGGAAGTCTCTGGGACAGGAATCTATCCCTCCAGCATGTTCGGTTTATTGTGGTGACAAGGTTTAGGTCCACAGAGCGTGTAGCTCAGAGGAATTGGGATTTCTTTAAATGGAGCATGTCCAACAGCTCTGGGTTTGACATAGCTTTGTATGTTAGGCAGATATCGCCTCTGAGTAGGTGATATGTGACTGAGTAAAGCTGGACTTTATTGAGATGGTCTGCGTAGGGCATCTGTTTGAGGCCGGTAATCCTCTTTGTGAGGTATTTCTGCGGCCTTTCCAGTTGTTGATGTCTTGTGAGGTACATAGCAAAAGGGGCGTTGTACTCTATAATGGGTCTAATGAGTGATGAGTAGAGGGGAACAATTAAATCTTTTTTCCTGGATGAGAAGCCTTTTGTGATGAGGTGTGCCAAGAAGTAGGATTGCCTGACTACTGTGGAGATGTGATTATCAAAGGAGAGACTACTGTCCACCTGTGTCCCATGATCTCTTATCACACTTTCTACCGCCTGTGTGGTAGTTCATGGGTACAGAGTTTTTACCAAAAGGGATGACAATGCACTTTTTGGCACTGAGCTTGAGGCCATGGCTTTGACACTAGGCATCTGTGTCAGTGCAGCCCTTTTGTAGGATGTCCACATCATTAGGAGTTTTGATTATGGCTCCTAGTTTGCAGTCATCTGCGAACTTTGTTAGCCAAAGACCTTCTGTGTTAGCCTGTACTTCAGAGAAAGAGATATCAAACAGGAGAGGACCCAGGACTGACCCCTGTGGTACTCCACTTGTCACTGGTCTGAAGTTGGATTTAGAGTCTGCTACTTTCACAGTGTGGGTTCTGTCAGTGAGCCAGTTGGCAACTTATACTTAGTTTAGAGTGGGAGATGATGTCGAAAGCCTTGGCGAGATCTATATAGGCTTACCCTCATCTACAGCTTTGGTGACCGCTTCAAAGAAGTCTATCAGGTTTAGGAGACATGATCTGCCTTTTACAAACCCAAACTGGGTAGGGTCCAAAGTTTGGAGATTACCAATGTCATTGTTTATAAGTTCAATGATGATACGTTCCATAGCCTTGCAGACCAGACTCATCAGGCTAATGGAGTAGTAGTTCCCGGAGTCCGTGGTGGCTCCCCCTTTGTGGAGTGGGATAACCATTGCTGTGCACCATTCAGTGGCAACAAAGCCTGAGGTGAGGCTATGATTGAACATGGTACTTAGGTGGGGTGTCAGTTCATTCTGCAGTTTGTGTAGAACGCAGCCTGGGATGTTGTCAGGTCCCATGGATGCTGTGTTCTTGGCTTTGGAGAGTGTGTTTCTTACCTGTGCAGCCGTGATTACAGGAACTTTGCATTCTTCCGGTATGGCGATGGACCCTTTAGGGGGTGAGAGAGGGGTAAAGTTAGCACTGAACCTATCTGCCAGGATGTTGGCAATATCAGTTGGTTCTGTATATTTAGTGCCATTGTGCTGTAACTCAGAGCAGATATGAGTGTTGCCATTGAGATTCTTGACATAGCTATAAAATGCTTGTGGTTGTCTTTAGAATCAGTGGCGATTTTGTTTCCGTAACTAGCTTTGGAGGATATTATGAGGGATCTCAGCTTCTTACTGAGGCTGACCAGGGAGTTCCTCCAAACTTGGGATTTTTAATTTTTTTGCAACAGTTTCTTTCTTCTGTTGTAGAGTTTGTTTATGGCAGGGGACCACCAGATTGGCTTCCTTTTTTTGGAGGATAACATCTTGGTTCCATTAGTGATTGCACGATCCATGCACTCGTGTAAGTGCTTATAAAGTGCATGTGTATTGGATTCAGCAGTCGTACCTCTATTGTCCATCAGCATGGATGTCGTGAAGTTTGCCACTTCTGTCTTAAGAAGCGTGAAGTTGGCTTTGGAGAATTTTTTTACGGTGGTTTCCCCTAATGGGGGGTGGGAATAGGGGTGGGATGTGGATGTCTGGTGATTAGCTTGTGGTCAGAATTGACCTCTGGTGTGGAACACCAGTTGACCATGTTGTTAATGACCAGGTCTAGGATATTGCTGCCCCTGGTGGTGGGTGTGGATAAGTTGTTACAAGGCATTGGAATTTATGAATTCCAGAAAACGTTGAGCACAAGAGTTGGTACATGAGTAGTTTTCCCAGTTAATGGTGGGGTAGCTAAAATCGCCCATTATTAGGGTGTTAGGTTGTACCCTAATATTTTCCAGTGTATCAAGAAATGAGGAGTGGGAATCTTGAGGCATGGTGGGGGATCTGTAGCAAGCTACAATTTGGATTGCGGTCTTGCCCAGAGTTAGTTGCACTTGGATAATCTCGGATGCATTATGCTGAGCAACTAGCCTAGAGATGTGGATATCCTTAATGAATATGGACACGTCTCTACCTTTAGTGTTTCGGTCCAGGTTAGGTGGCCGAAAGGTGTGGTATGAATTATAGCCTGGTAATGTAGGGGTGCTCTCTGGAGCCTTGAACCAGGTCTTTGTCACTTCACAGATGTCGATGTTCTCCATTTTAAGGAGTGCCTCGAGTGAGTGCATTTTGACGTTTAGACTTCTAGCATTGAGTAGCATTACCCTCAGATTTTACTTGCTTGTACCAGTTATGGTGGTGAATTTCTCATTTGAACCTTGCCTAAAAAAGGCACTATAGGGATGGCTAGAGCCTTAGCCAGTATCCAGAATCCCAAGGGCGACAGGTGCACGCCATCTCTGGTAAAGCATCGTGGTTTGTCGATCATGTAATCCCAGGCAGACAGATACTGGATCCCCTTAGAATGACACCAGAAGCTTAGCCAATTGCTGAAGTCAATCATTTTGTCCTTGTACTGTGGTATCATTCTGGGTGATGGCAGGATGCTACTCAGGGCTAGGGTCATACCTGCCTGGGCTACAAGATCGGACCGCTCCTCCATGTCTCTTTTCATGTAGTCCAGGGAGGTATGTCTCAGGTCATTTACACCAACATGGACAAGGACAAGTGTCATATTTGTACTTGTTGTGGAGTGACCTGAGTGCGTGCATTATGTGGTGGATCCTGGCACCCAACAGGCAGCTGACAGTAACTTTCTTCTTGTTTAGCCTGGTGAGTGGAACATCAGTGTGCCTGACTATAGAGTCACCTATGACTAGAGTGTTGGGTACGTTGTTATGCCTTATGGGCTGTGGTTGAGTGGCACACTAAGTTTGTGGGCTATGTGTCATTTGGGTTGTGTTGGAGGATGGAGGTTTCTTGCGTTTCTGATTTGGAGGTCCCTGTTGCATGGGTAGATTTGTATTGAGAGCCTCCACAAATGTAGGTGTGTGTTTTGTGTTTCTATGTGTGTGATTTGGTGGTGTAGGTTTTGAGAGACTATGTGATGAGTGTGATATGGCGCAAGTGTTTACCTTCTCCGCTTGACTGTCTAGTCTAGTCTTGGGTGAAGAGAGCTTTGCTTCCAGTTTGGCTATATAAGTGCATCTCTCACAGGTTGTAGTGTTGAGTGGTAGAAGGAGAGGGTTGTCTGTGTACATGAGGCAATTGCTGCATTGTACAGTAAAAAAGTGTAGTACAGTAAAAAAGTGCAGGTTAACACCACGATAAGTAAAACGAACCTTTATTGACCAAAAATGAGCGCCAAGATGCCCACAAGCTGCACGCTTCTTCAGACGAGTATAACATCATAGTAAAACCATTCACTATATATACAAAAAGGATAATTGCTAGATATATTAATTCATCTAGTTAGGCAGTAATTATTCAATTATGCTATTAAAATGCTCATTCATTTAAAGCAATAGAACAAAATGTAACTATATATAAAACAAGAATGAACATGGTTTTTATGCCATATTATCATTCATTATATTCATCTCATCAAATAATCAGCGAATATCATAAAAGATATTAAATAACTATGCATCTATCTAATTTATCCAAATATAACAGACTTTCCATTGTTTAATAGAAACCAGCAAAATGCAACATATCCAGCATTTTAAAATATGTATATGTATAAATAAGTTGGCAACAGTATGAAAGAATATATACATAGATTAGCAACAATAAAAAATTAGCAGCAGTAAGAAAAAATTAGCAGCAGTAAGAAAATTAAGAAAAAATTAGCAGCAATATAGAAAGAAATATTTAATATGTTAAGTCCTATTCCATAAAATAGATTTATTTTGGAATTATTAAAACAGATATATATATATATATATATATATATATATATATATATATATATATATATATATATATATATATAAGTATCATTTACACAAATAAATAAATATCAGTGAACATCCATAAACAACTAAACATATATATATATATATATATATAAATAAATATATATTTATAATTGTAACTATTAAATGGAAAATTCTAATAAAGAATAGTTCAATATCTGTTATTATAAAAATTTTTTATAAAAAATTTTTGAAATATGTATTTAAAATACAAATTTAAAAAATGTGTATTAAAAAATATATATAGTTAATATTAATCCAGTGATAAACAAAAATAGTGATAAACAAAAATAGTGTTAAATTCATAAAGATACTTTTATTAGCCATACAATTCATTTAATGGTCTATTAAAATAATTATCAGTGTATATGGCTTTATGTAAATTGACTATGATAATATTAGTCATTATGTAAAAAGATAAAGTTAATGTTTAAATTATTAAAGAGAGGATATGTAGTGAAATATATACTCATAAATAAATAAATATATTATAATTAAAATCCAATAAGAAATGTATATATGTTCATTTATTTATAGGAACATTATCATTATTAGTATAAAATTTGCTTATATAGTTATTAATAAATATGAACTATTCAATTAATTAATTAATGTCTTGTTATAAAGGACCGGAAATAAATATATATAAGGAGTGTTCATATATATTTTTTCAAATATAAAAATATGTTTAGCAATTTGTATATCAAATTTCATAAAATTAATGATATTTACGCTTTTTCAAAAATGATCTAATACTAATATAACTATTTAGGCCAGGATATTGCTGTGCCCGAAATCTAAAAATCCAATCCAGTTCTAGATTTTCCAAATTATTAAAATTATCCCCTCTTCTATTATTAATTAATCTTTTTTGTATCACCCTGAATCTAAATTTATATGTTGGAAATTCTATAATATGTTTTGAGAGAGCATTTTTAGTGTCTGCTTTCTTTATAGCATACAAATGCTCCTGTATTCTATCTTTTAATTTCCTTGTTGTCATCCCAACATAGAAAGCAGAACATCTCTCACATGTAGCCAAATATATTACATTATTGTCTTCACAATTGGCAAAACATTTAAATTCAAATATAAATGATAGTTCAGGATGTACAAAATCTTTGTCTGTTGAAATCCAATGACAAGAACTACATTTTCCACATGGATAAGTACCTGTGGATGTCCTATAATGTGTCATATTAATTAACCTCTCTTTACATAATATCCTTTTTAAATTTTTCATATTTTTATAAGTAAAAGTAGGTCTTTCACCTATTATTCTTTTAATTTCATCATTTGTAATCAAAATAAACCAATGCTTACTAATAATATTTGTTAAATATTTATTATCACTAGTATAGCTAATTATGCATCTAACTTGTTTAGAATCTTGTTTTTCATATTGCCATCCTTCTGATTTGGATCTATGAAATACCTTTGTAGCTTGTTTCGATCCATTAACAAAGTTCTCTTTTATAGTAGCCACTGTTCTTGAATTATATCCTCGATCTATAAATAATTGTTCTAACTTATCAAATTCATCATTACGTTCATCTTCATTTTGGCATATTTTATATAACCTAGTGTATTGTCCTCTTACAATATTATTAAAAATAAATCTCGGATGCATACTTTCATGTTGTAGTAATGTATTTTTCCAACATTTTTTCCTATAAAGGGATGATATTAATTTTCCTCTTCCATCCTTTTTAATATGCAAATCTAAAAAATTAATATCAGAATATGAATATTCAATTGAAAACCTTAAAAAATCAGTTGTTTTTTCTAGATCATTAATGAAAATTTTCAATTCACTTGGACTTCCATCCCATATTAAAAGTATGTCATCTACAAATCTATAATAGGCAATCACCTTACAATAATCGGGATGTGTAAAAAGATTGGTAATTTCCCATTTATAAACTGCCAAATTCGCATAAGTATTCGCGCAGGGGGTGCCCATGGCAACCCCCCACTGTTGAATATAAAATTGGCCGTTAAACATCATTACATTATTAGTAAGAACTATATCAAGTAAAGCATTTATTAAAATCTGTTCATGATTATTGTAGGAAGAAAGTCTATTCAATAGAAATCTTATTGCTTCAAGTCCAAAGGTATTAGGTATAGCCGTAAATAGACTTTGAACGTCTAAAGTAACCAATAAGTGCTTATCTTGAATTTGTTTTGATAAGTTATCAAAATTGTTAAGTAGCTGATAAGAGTCTTTTAGGATGGTCGGAATTCCATTAACCAATGGTTTCAATTTCCTTTCAATAAAAATAGAAATATTTTCTGTAACCCATTGATTTTCAACTACTATGGGACGTAGTGGTGGAGGCATAATACCTTTGTGCATCTTGGGTAATCCCTTAATGTAAGGTATAGTCGGATGTTCAATGAATAAAAACATATAAAAATCATAACTAACTTGTCTTGTTAGCAATAGATCATAAATATTCTGATGGACTTCATATATTAACTTATCTACCACTTTAATATCTATTTGTTTATAAGTATTATCATCTTGCAATAAAAGTCCCATGTAGTGTATATAATCTTTTGAGTTCAAAATAACCATCCCTCCCCCTTTGTCAGCAGGTCTTATTACAATTTCTGAATTATTAGCTAATACATTCAATGCAGTTCTTTCATCTTTCGATATATTATAAAACAATGATAAAGATCCTTTTTTATATTCAGAATAATGTTTATACAAGTCATTTTCACATGCCTTTAAAAAGCAGTCTAAACAAGGATGCAAAGCAGGTGTAAATGCGCTTTTTCTTTTAAAGCATTCAAAAGCATTCTGTGTGTCACTGGCATTATTAACTTGCAGTGTAGTTGATTTAAAAAACATTTTCAAAGCAATACTACGTACAAACATTCTTAATTCAATTAATATGCTGGATATGTTACCTATTTGTGCTGGTATAAAGCTTAATCTTCTGTTTAGAAGTTTATAGTCCGTTTCTGTTAGCGTGAGGTTAGATAAATTAAATACTAAATTATTCAATCTCTTTGCCGACCCCTTTTGTTTAACGGCTCTTCCGATGGTCTCCTTTTTCTTCTCCCCAGGCTCGTTTATCTTCCTCTTGTGTCCCTCCTTTGCCGAACCGGAAGCGGTAAAAAAGAATCTATATTAGTTTGTTGTAGCTTTGGTTTCGCTCCTAATCCCAAGTGAGATGCTAAAGCCATTTGATTAGGAGGCGGTGTGTTAATGTCATCAGAAAGAAATGGTCTACGCCTATTTGCTGATGATTCCGTACTGCAATCACTGACTGCGGCTGCATTAGTAGCATTTATTAAAGGGGAAATGTCAGACGTTTCATTTACAAATTGTCCATCATTCATATTCGCCATTTCGGCTCTTTCCATTCTTTGTGTTCCTTCTCCCCGATTAAATCTGGACCATACAAATGCCTGGCCACTGGCAAAGTCATTTTGGTCCCTTTGTAGTTTGCGTAATTTAATGACTTGTAGTCTTTCTCCATACGCAGTGACTTGGCCAATGAGATTATCGAGTTTACTTGAAAACATTTCCCCTTTAAATCTTTTAATTATGTCTTTATATAGCTTATCAGTCTTTTCAATCAGATCCTTTTCTATAGGAAGAAAATAGTCAATCAGTAATTTAATGTAGTTAAAGCTGAGCTCTAAGTTCATTTTTTGCCAGCTTTTAAGAAGTTCAGGATGGCTGTTGCCGTATGACGGCATGCAAAGGACCCTCATTCCTCTAGGGACCACTTTAAAATGAAGGCACGCCTCCAAATGACGGCGCTGCCAAATCAACCTGAATTGTTTGTATAGACTATTTTCAAGTTCTCTATATAGCGGATTGAAATCATTCAACAAGTTGACAGTACCTGTTTCATTGGCAATATTCTGTGTCAGTAAGTCCGCATCAAGTAAAGGGTTAGCTTTTGGTTCCATCAAATCATTCCACTTCACATTCACCTGGGTTCTTTCGGGAACGTAGTCGAGTTCTAATGAAGACCCTTCCATCGTGTAGAGAGCCGGTAAGCAGCAAAAGTAGGACCAACAATAGGAAGAAATAGCAGACCTCTCTCTCAAAGTTAACCAGCAGCCAAAGTCCAAAGAGTAGTACAGTAAAAAAGTGCAGGTTAACACCACGATAAGTAAAACGAACCTTTATTGACCAAAAATGAGCGCTTTCGCATGCCCACAAGCTGCACGCTTCTTCAGACGAGTATAACATCATAGTAAAACCATTCACTATATATACAAAAAGGATAATTGCTAGATATATTAATTCATCTAGTTAGGCAGTAATTATTCAATTATGCTATTAAAATGCTCATTCATTTAAAGCAATAGAACAAAATATAACTATATATAAAACAAGAATGAACATGGTTTTTATGCCATATTATCATTCATTATATTCATCTCATCAAATAATCAGCGAATATCATAAAAGATATTAAATAACTATGCATCTATCTAATTTATCCAAATATAACAGACTTTCCATTGTTTAATAGAAACCAGCAAAATGCAACATATCCAGCATTTTAAAATATGTATATGTATAAATAAGTTGGCAACAGTATGAAAGAATATATACATAGATTAGCAACAATAAAAAATTAGCAGCAGTAAGAAAAAAATAGCAGCAGTAAGAAAATTAAGAAAAAATTAGCAGCAATATAGAAAGAAATATTTAATATGTTAAGTCCTATTCCATAAAATAGATTTGTTTTGGAATTATTAAAACAGATATATATATATATATATATATATATATATATATATATATATATCATTTACACAAATAAATAAATATCAGTGAACATCCATAAACAACTAAACATATATATATATATATATATATATATATATATATAAATAAATATATATTTATAATTGTAACTATTAAATGGAAAATTCTAATAAAGAATAGTTCAATATCTGTTATTATAAAAAAATTTTTATAAAAAATTTTTGAAATATGTATTTAAAATACAAATTTAAAAAATGTGTATTAAAAAATATATATAGTTAATATTAATCCAGTGATAAACAAAAATAGTGATAAACAAAAATAGTGTTAAATTCATAAAGATACTTTTATTAGCCATACAATTCATTTAATGGTCTATTAAAATAATTATCAGTGTATATGGCTTTATGTAAATTGACTATGATGATATTAGTCATTATGTAAAAAGATAAAGTTAATGTTTAAATTATTAAAGAGAGGATATGTAGTGAAATATATACTCATAAATAAATAAATATATTATAATTAAAATCCAATAAGAAATGTATATATGTTCATTTATTTATAGGAACATTATCATTATTAGTATAAAATTTGCTTATATAGTTATTAATAAATATGAACTATTCAATTAATTAATTAATGTCTTGTTATAAAGGACCGGAAATAAATATATATAAGGAGTGTTCATATATATTTTTTCAAATATAAAAATATGTATAGCAATTTGTATATCAAATTTCATAAAATGAATGATATTTACGCTTTTTCAAAAATGATCTAATACTAATATAACTATTTAGGCCAGGATATTGCTGTGCCCGAAATCTAAAAATCCAATCCAGTTCTAGATTTTCCAAATTATTAAAATTATCCCCTCTTCTATTATTAATTAATCTTTTTTGTATCACCCTGAATCTAAATTTATGTGTTGGAAATTCTATAATATGTTTTGAGAGAGCATTTTTAGTGTCTGCTTCCCGGAGTCCGTGGTGGCTCCCCCTTTGTGGAGTGGGATAACCATTGCTGTGCATCATTCAGTGGCAACAAAGCCTGAGGTGAGGCTATGATTGAACATGGTACTTAGGTGGGGTGTCAGTTCATTCTGCAGTTTGTGTAGAACGCAGCCTGGGATGTTGTCAGGTCCCATGGATGCTGTGTTCTTGGCTTTGGAGAGTGTGTTTCTTACCTGTGCAGCCGTGATTACAGGAACTTTGCATTCTTCCGGTATGGAGATGGACCCTTTAGGGGGTGAGAGAGGGGTAAAGTTAGCACTGAACCTATCTGCCAGGATGTTGGCAATATCAGTTGGTTCTGTATATTTAGTGCCATTGTGCTGTAACTCAGAGCAGATCTGAGTGTTGCCATTGAGATTCTTGACATAGCTATAAAATGCTTGTGGTTGTCTTTAGAATCAGTGGCGATTTTGTTTTCGTAACTAGCTTTGGAGGATATTATGAGGGATCTCAGCTTCTTACTGAGGCTGACCAGGGAGTTCCTCCAAACATGGGATTTTTAATTTTTTTTGCAACAGTTTCTTTCTTCTGTTGTAGAGTTTGTTTATGGCAGGGGACCACCAGATTGGCTTCCTTTTTTTGGAGGATAACATCTTGGTTCCATTAGTGATTGCACGATCCATGCACTCGTGTAAGTGCTTATAAAGTGCATGTGTATTGGATTCAGCAGTCGTACCTCTATTGTCCATCAGCATGGATGTCGTGAAGTTTGCCACTTCTGTCTTAAGAAGCGTGAAGTTGGCTTTGGAGAAATTTTTTACGGTGGTTTCCCCTAATGGGGGGTGGGAATGGGGGTGGGATGTGGATGTCTGGTGATTAGCTTGTGGTCGGAATTGACCTCTGGTGTGGAACACCAGTTGACCATGTTGGTAATGACCAGGTCTAGGATATTGCTGCCCCTGGTGGTGGGTGTGGATAAGTTGTTACAAGGCATTGGAATTTATGAATTCCAGAAAACATTGAGCACAAGAGTTGGTACATGAGTAGTTTTCCCAGTTAATGGTGGGGTAGCTGAAATCGCCCATTATTAGGGTGTTAGGTTGTACCCTAATATTTTCCAGTGTATCAAGAAATGAGGAGTGGGACTCTTGAGGCATGGTGGGGGATCTGTAGCAAGCTACAATTTGGATTGCGGTCTTTCACAGATCAGTCGGCTCACTGCCCTTCCTCCGATTAGCTCAGTGTGAAATGCTGGGTTTGGGTTAATCACCATGGCAAAAGAAGCAACCCAAGTACCTGCTAATTATAATGAACAATAAGAAAAGCATAGATTTATAACAACTAGAAGAACATGCATCATAATGACAGTTTGATCTTGTCTTGAGTCAGCATTTGCCATCACTGGTACAATATTTTTTGTTTTTTATTTTATACATTTTTGATAGGGTAGGTTCCATGAGGCTTGAGTGTTGAGGGGCAATTCAGGAGCATTGTCTGGTTAAGTGACTTCCTCAGATTGACACATCACACAAACGGAGATTGAAAAAAATCAACTCTTGTACCTTGGGCTACAGAAAGCAGCTTTTTAGCAGGTAGGGCCTTATACCTCTGTGCTAACTTCCTATAATATGTAGATTTTTTCCCTCAGATTGGCAATTGCCTCCTTGTGCATGACATAAGCAGACAGCAAGAAAGCTTACATTCCTCAACAAATAAGATACGGGGAAAAAAGGGAAATGGGGATTCATTTTGATAAACTAACTTTTATTATTCATTGAAGCATTAATTCAAATTAGGAATTGTGCGATGTTGCACGCACTGAAAGCAGACATACAAAAATATCATCATGACACAACTTAGAGTATTGCCTAAAAATGTATACATCAGGTGAAATGATATGACTGACGACGGGAAGAACCCGCGTGATAAATGCCACTGCCTCTTTGTTTTTTTGTATATAAGTGAATATCAGCACATTACTGGTCATGAGTATGACAGAGAGAGAAATATCAAATATTAGTTCTTCAGGCTGCAAATCTTATACTAGTAAATGTTTATGAATGCTTACCACAGTTTTGCATACTATACGCATTCAAATACCAAAAACTGCAGATGCCCGTATACTTACAACATGAAATTTATTGTATAAGTGCTTTCATCCTTAAAATTATATTGGACTGCTTCAGATACATGTGGTCTCCATTTTAAAAACATTTGTTGTTGTTGTGTCTTTCGGCTTTTCCCGGTTAGGGGTCGCCACAGCAGAACTCCGGTCCGCTAATGATTGGTAGCTGATTTTTACGTGCCGAGTTACCAGCCCTGATGCACAACCTTCAACAAAGATACGCCCATTCAAGCATGTCTCCATGCAGAAGATGCTCTAGCTGAGAATCGAACCGGACAGCTTCTTACTGTGAGGCGACAACGCTACCGCAGCACCACCACCGCTGGTCCATTTTAAAAACATTTATATGCCAAAAACAATGCTACCATCTAGTGGGTGAAAATGTGAGACAGCTTACAAAAAAAAAAAAAAAAACAGAAACACACAAAAATCTAACATACAGTAAACTCTCAGTTAACTGACACCCATGGGGATTGGTAGATGCCAGATAAAAAGAAGTAATGTACTCACCATAACATTCCATGTGAGTTGTTCATCACGCCTTCACTCTTACAGATGGGTTCTGAGCTGATCCTCGGCTCTGAGTCAGCCAACTACAAAGCTTGAGGTCTTCAGACAGCTCGAGGCTAAGTCCCTATCCCATCATGCACCTTCAGTTACCTCAGATCTTGTTTGCTGCCTCTAGTAATACCATATGCCATTCTGTCACTTTTTAAGATAAATACCATAGTAAAGACAAAGCAACCATGATAAAACATGAATCTTGGTCCTCGAAAAAACCTGGAGGGGGTTGAAGGATGGGGAGTAAGAATGAAGACGAGATGAAGAACTCATATGGAACATTATGGTGAGTAAATAACTTCTTTATGTGAAGTTGTTCTATCTCGCCGTTCATTTTTACAGATGGGTAGCATCCCAAACACTCAGCTATGAAATATGATAAGGAACAAGTACAGCAATGAAGTACGATAACATACAGGTACAGCAATGAAGTATGATAAGGCACAGGTACAGCAATGAAATATGATAAGGTACAGGTAGAGGAGTGAAGTCCGATAATGTACAGGTACAGCAATGAAGTACGATAACATACAGGTACAGCAATGAAGTATGATAAGGTACAGGTCCAGCAATGAAATATGATAAGGTACAGGTAGAGCAGTGAAGTATGATAGGTACAGGTAGAGCAGTGAAGTACGATAACATACAGGTACAGCAATGAAGTATGATAAGGCACAGGTACAGCAATGAAATATGATAAGGTACAGGTACAGCAATGAAGTACGATAAGGTACAGGTACAGCAATGAAGTACGATAACATACAGGTACAGCAATGAAGTATGATAAGGTACAGGTAGAGCAGTGAAGTATGATAGGTACGGGTAGAGCAGTGAAGTATGATAGGTACAGGTAGAGCAGTGAAGTACGATAACATACAGGTACAGCAGTGAAGTACGATAACATGCAGGTAGAGCAATGATGTATGATAACATGCAGGTACAGCAATGATGTACGATAACATGCAGGTACAGCAATGAAGTACGATAACATGCAGGTACAGCAATGAAGTACGATAACATACAGGTACAGCAGTGAATTACGATAAGGTACAGGTAGAGCAGTGAAGTACGATAACATGAAGGTACAGCAATGAAGTACGATAACATGCAGGTACAGCAATGAAGTACGATAACATGCAGGTACAGCAATGAAGTACGATAACATACAGGTACAGCAGTGAATTACGATAAGGTACAGGTAGAGCAGTGAAGTACGATAACATAAAGGTACAGCAATGAAGTACGATAACGTACAGGTACAGCAATGAAGTACGATAATGTACAGGTACAGCAATGAAGTACGATAACGTACAGGTACAGCAATGAAGTACAACAAGGTACATGTGCAGCAATGAAGTATGATAAGCTACAGGTAGAGGAATGAAGTCCGATAACATACAGGTACAGCAATGAAGTCCAGTAAGATACAGGTACAGCAATGAAGTATGATAAGGTACAGGTACAGTGATGAAGCACCTTAAGATACAGGTACAGCAATGAAGTAATATAAGAAAAAGGTACATCAATGAAGTATGATAAAATACAAGTGCAGCGATGAAGTACAATAAGATACAGGTGCAGCAATGAAGTCCATTAAGGTACAGGTACAGCGATGAAGTACGATAAGGTACAGGTACAGCAATGAATTCAGATAAGATACAGGTACAGCAATGAAGTTCATAGGAGGTTACTAGGTTATTGGCCCTGAGGCCCTTATAAGCTTAGCCGAGAGTTTAGCCCATGTTTAGACAAATCAGCACCCAATGCTGGACAGGGGTTCAGCAGGGACATGGGTGGAATCTCAGGAGTATATTTTCTGTTTCCCATCCAGTTATCCAGGTTGCACTTAAAAAGAGGTGAAGAGGTGCTCTGTTTGATGTGGAGAGGGAGTCTATTCCATAGATGAGGGAGTCACTGGGACACAAATCTGTCCCGTCAACAATTCCTGCTGATGTCACAGACCAGGTTGAGACCACACGTGCGGGTTACTTGAGTGGAGCTTGACTTGCAGATATGCAGCAGTCCCATTAAGGTGGGGTCCATGATCACCTTGTATGCCAGAAAGAGGTCACCTCTAAGGAGTCTGTATGAAACTGAGTAGATGGATAGGGCTTTTAGCCTATCTGTGTAGGGTAGATGTTTGAGGCCCTGGATTCTCCTGGTGAGGAACCGCTGGGGTCTCTCCAGCTACTGCATGTGCTTTGCAAGGTACATGCCAAAAGGTGCGTTGTACTCAATAATTGGCCTTATAAGGGAAGAATACAGGAATGTTATGACCTCCTTGTTCCTGGATGAGATACCCTTACTTATGCGGCGGGTTATGTAGAAGGCTTTCCGTACCACAGAAGCAACATAGTAGTCAAAAGTCAGGTTGCTATCAACCTGGGTGCCCAAATCCCTCACGACTGATTGAGTGCTTAGGACACTGTTATTAATGTGATAATTTGTGGCAAAAATCACTCTCCCCAAAGGGGATGATGATGCATTTTTTGGTAGTCAGCTCAAGGCCATGTTTCTGCTACCAGTCATTTGCCTGAGTGAGAACCCCCCCCCCCCGGAAGTATGTTCACATCACTAGGGGAATTGATGACAGCACCCAGCTTGCAGTCATCTGCAAACTTGGTCAGCCATAGCCCACTGGTTTTGGCCTGCACCTCAGAGAAGTATATCCCAAATAACAGAGGCCCCAAGACCGAAACCAGGGGTACGTGTCTTGTTACGGGTCTACTGCTGGAGGTGGCTTCCCCTATTTTGACTACATGGGTTCCATCACTGAGCCAGTTTGCTACCCATGTGGTAACATATGGATTGATGCCTAGTTGAGAGAGTTTATCTATTATGCCCAAGTGGGAAATAGTGTCAAAGGCTTTGGCCAGGTCAAGGTCGGTAGTGTGTAAAGTCTTCCCCTTGTCCATGGCTTTGGTGACTGTCTCAAAGAAGTCAACCAAATTTAGCAGACATGACCTCACTTGATCCCACACAGTTTGGCTTCGTCAAGGAATCTGGAGGTTGCCAATGTCCTTGTTAATGAGGTCCATGACAATCTGTTCCATGGCCTTACAGATCAAGCTAGTTAAGCTGATGAGTCTATAATTTCCCAGATTGGTGGATGCTCCACCTTTGTGTAAAAGGATGACAGTGGCTGCCCTCCACTCAGCTGGGATAAAGCCAGTACTCAGACTTTGGTTGAATAGGGTGCCTAATGGTGCTGCAAGTTCCTGCCTGAGTTCACATAGGATGCAGCCTGGGATGTTATCGGGTCCCATGGAGGCTGGATTTCTTTGCCTTTGAGACAGCAGTGATGACCTGTTCCCTAGATATAAGAGGAAGGTGGGCAGGTACTGTGGAATGTTCTGATTTACTGATGGGGGGGCAGATGGGTAAAGTTTCGCTGAATCTGTCAGCCAGCAAGTTTGCTATATCTATGGCATTTGTATATGTGGTGTCCTTGACCATCAGTTCTGAACAGATCTGGGTGCTTCCTTTGAGGTTGCGGACATATGTGAAGAAGGCCTTATGATTGACTCTAGTAGATGTGGCCAATTTGGACTCTAAGTTTGCTTTGGAGGATTTCACTAGTGCTCTTATTTGCTTGTTCAGGCTAAGGAGACATTGCTTCCAATTAGACACCTGCTCCTTCTTGGTCTTGTACAGTGATTTTTTCCTTTTATTATAGAGTTTATTTATTGTAGATTCCACTAGACAGCTTTACTCTTCCTTGCGGATGATGATTTAGTCCTGTCGGGTATTCCTGATTCCATGCATCTATATAAATGTTCATATAGTGCTTTGGTGTAGTTTTGGATATTGGTGCCATACCTGTATGTTATTCTACTTCCTACAGAGGGGGAGGGGTGGAGGCTGTGAAGCTGTTTATACCATCCCTCAGGAGGCGGTAATCTGCTTTGGAGAAGTTTTTATGTCTGATCCAAGCTAGAGGGGGTTTGAGGGAGATGCTGACTTCGAAAGTGACCACTCAGTGGTTGGATCTTACCAGGAAGGATGATACTGTAGGGATACTGCAGTGGTTACTCATGTTGGTTAATACTAAGTTCCAGATATTATCAACCCTTGTGGGGGTATCGACTAGCTGTTCCAAGGCATTTGCATTGACAAAATCAAGGAATCTTTGGGCATTTGTGTTCTGGCATGAGTAGTTCTTCCAGTCTATGTTTGGGAAGTTAAAGTCACCTAGGATCAAGGTAAAGGGTTGAAGCTTGAGAGAGTCTAACAGGTCCAAAGAGGCGGACTGGGCACCTTGAGCCAGATTTGGGGCCCGGTAGCTAGCTATGATTTGAACAGGGGTCTTGGCAATGGTTAACTGCAACTGGAGTTTCTCCTGTGTGTCATACTGTTTGACCAGTCTGGAGGTGTGTATGTCTTTAATATATATTGAAACTCCACCTCCTTTGGCTTTACTACCTACAGTTTGGGGTGTGAATGTATGATAGGATGAGTAACCAGGTAAAGCTGCGGGTGCTCTCTGCAGCTTTGAATCAGGTTTCTGTGACTGCACAGATGTCAGCATTTTCCAGGATTAAAAATGCTTGCAATGCGTGCAGTTTCATGTTTAGACTCCTAGCATTTAGCAGCATGACCTTTAATTTGTGTTTTGTTGAAATTTTTATGTTGGTAGTTTTAACCTCATCACTTTTCCTAAAAAAGGCACTATAGGAGAGGCAAAAGCCTTTGCCAGAAGCCTGAATCCCAGGTGAGACAGATGCAGGCCATCTCTGGCAAAGCATCATGGTCTGTTGATCATATCTTCCCAGGCTGTCAGGTACTGAACCCCCATGGAATGACACAAGAAACTAAGCCAATTGTTAAAATCAGTCATTTTCTGTTTGTATTGGGGCATCATTCTAAGTGATGGCAGAATGCTGATTAAGGACACAATCAGCAAGCTCAATCATTTCTCTCTTCATATAGTCCAGAGAGTTACGTCTCAAGTCATTCACGCCAACATGGACTATGACAGAGTTATAACAGTACCTGTTGCTGAGAGATTTGAGTGCGTGTGTGATATGGGGGATTCTGGCACCTGACAGACAACTAACTGTGACTTTTTCCTTATCCAGTCTGGTGAGAGGCACATCTGTGTGTCTCATAATGGAGTCTACTAGGACAAATATGTTGGATTTATGGTAAAGCCATAGTAGCTGTGAGACACAAGTGTGTGGACTATGCATGGTATGTGGTATGGAGGGCTGTGGAGATCATATGCGTTTTTGCCTCGGAGGTCTCCTTTGTTTGGATATGTTTATGTGGAGGACCTCTTATGTAGGTGTGGGTGATGTTTGAGGTGTAGTGATTGTGCTGACAACCTTTTCAGTGCCAGATAAACTGGCTTAAGGGGGAGAAAGCTTGGACTCTAGCTTCCTAATGCATCTCTCACAGATTGTGTTCCTAGGTGGTAGTAGTAGATGGCTGTCCGTGTACATGAGGCAGTTGCTACACTGTCTCAGGATGCCCATATCAACCAGACTGGCAGGAGAAACTGTAGGAAATTGTCCATCCATATTTGTCAGAATCTGAAGAAGAAAGACCAGGGAGTGCTAAGGGGTGGGCCTAAAGCCCAAGTGCTTAAACCAAAACTAAGAGCTTAGAATAACAATTTAAGAATAACACTTAACGATTTTGACAGGCTATAAACAAGCAGTAATAAATGCAACAGAAAAGATGCAGCTGAACACTTTAGAGAACAGGCAGCAAGTAGCAGGAAAAAGCAAAGCAAGATGAAGTAACAGAATAGTAGGAAGAAACAAGAAAAATATAAGCAGCTGACTAAAGTGTTTTTTTTTTAAATAAAAAGAATATAAAAGCAAATAATCCAACAAAAATGTCACAGGGTACCTTCTCCTTGAAAAGAACCAGACACCAGGCAGGGTAAGGTTATAAGCGCTTTTGTTCCCTTTATTCACACTTAATACAAATGGAACTTCATCAGATACAAAACCTTACACACTTCCCCCCTTTTTTATATACAATTCAATTGATTAATCACAATCAATTAACTTAAATTAATTAATTATGTAAGCGTGCTCTTCAAGTTAAAAACACATTAATATGTTCTTTCTTTAAAAATATATAACTGTGTATAATACATGAATAGTTCTCCTATAAAAAACACATACATAATAAACATTTCATCTGTTAAGAAAATGTTTATAAATAACAATACATATATTAGATACTAGCTTAATTGTTTCTATGTTGAACCACTTAAACCATTTTTATCTAATCTCATCTGCCTTTAAATGAAGCTCCTTAGAGAAATCCTGTCAATGATACCAGGAAAAACTGGCATTCAATAAAATGATTTCCAGGGAAAGAAATTGCTGGGCCAGCTGTCCGGGTTGTGCCGTTTCCGCCACTATAGTGCAATCTTGGAGTTGGTATAATTAAGTAGGGGAGTGTGGGAGCAAAGCCCCCCACTTAAAATAGTGTTTAGTGTATTTTATTATTACTTTTTTTTTTTTTTTTTGGGAACAGCGATTTCTTTCCCCAGGAAAGAAATCGCTGTTCTAGTTGTTCGCTCATTTTAGTTTTCAACTTTAAGGGGTCGATATAACAGCGTTCGATCTTTTGATCATTCCCTGTTATAACATACACCCCATACTCAAGTTTGGGTCTAATGTAACTAACAAACAATTGCTTTATTATTTCTTAACCTTTATAAATCTTTTTATACAACCTATAGTTCTACCAATTGGTTGATATGATTAGAAAAACTAATAACTGAATCTACCCATATATCCAGGTCCTTAAATAAATCTACAGTTTCAATCACTGTATGCTGTATTAAATATTCACCTTTCAATTTATGCTTACCAAATCTCATATGCTTAGTTTTTGATGTATTTATCACCATATTATTCTCCTGTGCCCAAATGGTCAATTTAGTCAAGTTAATTTGCAGACATGCCTTGTCTGTAACACATGTAATCAGTTTACCCAATTTCAGGTCATTTGCATATAGACTGTAGAACACCTCAGATGAAAAAATTAGGTCTGAAAGATGCAATCTAAACAAGTAAGGGCCTAGGACAGAGCCCTGTGGGACACCTTGACTGTAACCAAGGATTTTGCCTGTACAGTTGCTGTATGATACTTGCCATGTCCTATTTATAAGCCATGCAAGCTATCCATCAAGAGTACATCAATACCTAGTTGTACTAATTTATTGATCAGTGTTACGTGTATGACCCTGTCAAATGCTGAAGTTAAATCTATATACATTACATCACAGCACAATTTTTCATTCCTATTATATTGTTATAGAACATCATGTTACAGGTGGTAATAGATCTGTTTTCAACATATGCATGCTGATATATGGTTTCAAGTCCCAACCTATCCAGTTCTGACAACAACTTATCCAATATTACCTTCTCCATTATTTTTCCACAACATGAAAGTAGACTTAACGGTTTATGCCTCTGGGTTTGTCCTGCTCCCCTTTCCCTTAAAAACAGGTTTAATAAGCATGTCTCCAATCTTGAGCAATCTCTTTTTATATGACCTAGTGAACAATAGATATAATGGCACTGTAAGTTCTTGATGAAGTGATCTCAGGTCATTGTTACTAATTACGTCTCCTCCCTGTGCTTTGTTTGGATCCAGTTTGCGCAGTTCTTTTTCAATATAATCTAATTTGATTTCAGTATCTGAGGTTACCTGGATGTCACTAGGACAACTTACCACCCCTTTTGTGGAGCCAAACTGTTTTGCATAATACATTGTAAATACATCTATAATCCGTTGTGTTTGAGAACAAATTTTAGAATCTGCACAGTTTATCAATTTGTATGTCTTTACTCCTTCCACATCTTATGTATCTATAAAAAGGATCCTATTATGCTCAATATCTTTATATAAATTTTCTTCAAATGTTTCTTGATCTTGTCTCACACTATGCTTTATCAGTTTGTCCAGGTTGTTTATTTCAGTTTTCAAAGTTGTAGTTCAACCCCTCTTCCATTTCTTATATTTTTTGTCTCTCACCTTAATCAGATATCTTGTTCTTATGGAAATATATCTGCCTGATATTGTATGCCTAGATCCTGATGTTATATATATATATATATATATATATATATATACATTTTTTGTACTCAAACTATTTCTTTCTCAAAACTTTCCACATTCCAGCTGCAGTTTTTCCACTGAATTCCTCACTCCAGTTAGTTTTACACAGTGACTGTTTTGCTTCCATATGGCCTGTAATTAACCTTTTGTGCATTGGTTTAGATTTCAGTTTGGCAGAATTATCTAGCAACAAATTAACCTTTATAACCCCATGACTACTGCACATCAATGGTGGTAAAACTTAGAAGTAATTTCTTTGGGAACACAAACAATGTCTAGTATGTTCCATCCCCTGGTAGTTTTTTTTTACAATCTGAAGCAATTAGGTTCATAGGTAGGTACTAGGCTATCTGCCCGAAGCCATTTATAAGCCTAGTCAGAATGTGTTGGTTTTCACCGCCCCCTTAGATTAGTTCCATGTGCTTCTGTCCAGCAGAGCCATTGAAGTGATCCCCGTGGTAAACTTTCTGTTTCCCATCCACTCGTCAAGGTTTCTCTTGAAGAGCGTTAGTGAGGAGCTCTGCCTAATGTAGATTGGAATCCTGTTCCAAAGCATGGGAAATCTCTGGGACAGGAATCTATCCCTACAGCACGTCCTATTTATTGTTGTGGTGAGGTTTAGATCCCTAGAGCATGTGGTTCGAGGGGATATGGTTTTCTTTAGGTGGAGCATGTCCATCAATTCTGGGCTGGACATGGCCTTGTATGTCAGGCAGAGATCACCTCTGAGTAGGTGGTATGCAACAGAGTACAGCTGGAGTTTCTTCAGTCGAGCTACATAGGGCATCTGTTTGATGCCCTGTGCAGGTCCCTGATATTGTCGTCCCTGAATATACGTTGTGAATAATTTCCTTATTAATGTTGTAGAATCAATATCTATCCAGTCTGTTTCTGGTAAGTTTAATACTATTCTTCCTTCCTGTGTTTCATGCAAGAAATGTATGAATTCTTCTAGGTCATCTGTACTTGACTTTGGTGGTCTATACACTAAAAACAACTGTTATATGTTCCAGGGATGTCTTTACTGTCACAATTACACAGTCTATAGTGTTGGTGTTATCGCTGAATATGTAATAATCACAGGTCTCATAGCTATCTTTAATTCCTATCATAACATCTCCACCTGGTATTTTATTAGAATGTCTGTTACAGTAAAAACATTTATACCCTGACAGAACTGCTTTCCAGTCATTGTTCTTTAACCATGTTTCACAAACAATAACAACATCAATCTTATGGGAATGCAGCAAATTTTCCAATAAAAACTTTATTATTTATGCTCCGAGCATTAACAACCATCAGAGATGCATCAAATGTTGCTGTGGGCTGTTAAATTTTTGACATGGCAAAAATCCTGCTTAGTGTTTGTCAAATATTGCAAAATATCCGCTGCAAAAATTCTCTTCCCTGATCTAGACAAATGCACACCATCCTGTCTGAACACGTGTGCCCAAAATAAGGCTTGGATGTTCTACACATTTCCATTTTTTAAAACAGGAGATTTTTCCATGTAGGTATTTACCCCCAAAAAATGTTTTCATTCACAGTGACCTGACTATCCTTTCTATACAGTAGCTATAAAAGGTTTACACACCCCTGTTAAAATGCCAGGTTTTTGTGATATAAAAAGATCAGATCACAATAAATCAATTCAAAACTTTTCCCACCTTTAATGGGACCTATAATCTGTACAATTCAATTGAAAAACTAACAAATGTGTTAAGGGAAAAAAATATCAAAAATAAAAAAAAACGTACAATACGCTGGTTGCATAAGTGTGCACACCCTTAAACTAATACTTTGTTGAACCTTTTGATTTAATTACAACATTCCGTCTTCTTGGGTACACACCTGCCATCAATTAAAGAGACTCTGATTAACCCCAAATAAAGTTCAGCTGCTCTAGTAGGATTTTTCTGACATTTACTCAGTTGCCTGCTACAGCAAAAACCATGGTTTGCAGAGAGCTTACAAAGCATCAAAGGGATCTCACTGTTGAAAGGTATCAGTCAGGAGAAGGGTACAAAACATCCACAGCATTGGATATACCATGGAACACAGTGAAGACAGTCATCAAAACGTGGAGAAAATATGGGACAACAGTGACGTTGCAAAGAACTGGACATCCCTCCAAAACTGATGAAAACACAAGACAAATACTAAATACAAACCAAATGAAAAACTGTCCAAACTAAGTCCAAATGAACAGCTGCTCAAGCATGACAGATGGCACTCACAAAAAGATAAAAGAAAAACTCGTTTAATGAAGCGCTTTTCATTTTGCACTTTGGCAAAACTTCCTCAGACAAACACAATAATGCCAAAAATCATTAAATACAAAAAACAATGTCATGTGACCAATTAGCACAGAATAAAAACAGGAAATAAAAAAGGTTCTTGTACATCTGTAAACATTAATGAACCATAATCAACAATTTAAAGCTATAGTCAGGATGAATAACTTGAGAACACCAATAACTAGGCTAAAAATGTAAAATATATGTGTAAATTATAAAAATGCATAATTTATACCGTAACAAATCTGATAACATGAAATTGCACATGATAATACATCAGATGTATTAGGGTAGAAAAAAAATAGATACATATATAAATGAAATGAACTTCGTGACAATAACAGCATTCAAAAAATAGTAAATCACATTTCTTAGTTAAAATTTCTTCTCTGTTCAATTTTTTTGAGTGCGGTTAATTATATATATATATATATATATATATATATATATATATATATATATATATATATATACTTTGTACAAAAACAGTGCATGTTATGCATTTCTTGTGGGAAAAGTTTTGAAATGATTTATTGTGGTCTCTTTTTTATATCACAAAAACCTGGCATTTTAATAGGAGTGTGTAAACTTTTTATATCCACTGAGGTGATTTGTGAAAAATATGTCCCAACATCAGTATAAGCAATACTATCTAAGAAGGCTGTCATTTCCCTACTAACAGTCAGAGAATCCTTGCGGGTGACATCATTTGTATCAACATGAATAAAAACAGATCCATACTTCCTTACATTAAGGCGTTTCAAGGCTTGTCTCACATCTTTTTTCACTCCTGGCAAGCGTAACACTATATGATGTTCATTATTATTTCTGCAAATGTACATATCAGTTCCTCTAATAATTGAATCTCCAATTACAAGAATGTCTTTGCTAGCCAGCTCTGAAGAATCTTCATTTTCTAATACAGTAATATCTGCTCTATCAATTATTACGAAGGATAGATCTTCATCACTGTTAGTCTTATTAATCCTACTGTTTTTATTGTGTATTACATTCTCATCCAGCTGGTATTGTAAATCCATAACTTTAGTCATGTAATTAACATCTGTTTTTTTCCTCTTTTTTCTTACAGTAATGTTCTTCAATCCTTCCACGTTCAATTTTGATTTCTTCCTTTTCACCTGCCGCTTGCCTCTTTTTTCTACCTTCTCCGTTGGAAAGATGATGCCTTTTTGTGTAGACTGAAGGCTTTCTGATAGAAAAACATAATTTCCTGTAACATAACAAAGCAGTGTCCTTTTCACTACATATTTTCCTTCCTTTACCGCCATTAATCAGTTTCTTTTTCTTCCTTATTTGTTGTGAACTTCTTCCTTTTTTTCTTTTTTTATTTCCTTTTAAACAAACTGGATCCTCAGATTGCTGAATATTTGCATCCAGAATTCCAGAGTTGTCAGCGACATCATTTTATTTCACAGGGGTCGAATGATCTTAGCAGAAAATAGATGCATCATTTCCTAAACGTGTTCTATTTGTTCAATGCCTAACATTATTTATCTCACCAGTCCAGTCATTAATATATGTAACAACAGTTCTCCAAGTCATATGCTAATTGCACAAGTGCAATCATCATCAGTAAGTCTAGATTTACTTCTAACAATGGTAAGCAAATCATCCAACTTTTAACATGAGAAACACAGATCACCAGTGTTATCAGTTGTTCCCTTTAAATATGCATAGCATTTATTACACTGTACAAGATATTTGTGCATTAGCAAATCGTTAATCACATACTCATTTAATGAATCCATATTCAGCTTTAAAATGAATACAATAGTACAAAAGAAAAAATCAAAATCAGTAACCAGCCAATTCAAAGAGAACTTAAATCAACTCCTATGACAAAAAAATCATACCAGCAATATACAACTAATAAAGCACAGTAAGTTGTTATAACCATACAAGTTCTACAAGCCAGACAAAAGTTGTAATTCCTTATTCTCACGAAATCCTTTTGCTCACTATTGCTCGCAGTAGCACTTCTTTTTGACAATAAAGATAAATAATTCACAAACCAAGATGGGATTATTCAGATATGCTCAGGATTTTCCTCTCTGCAGTCTGTGTAAATTTATAGCTGTCTAGGCCACTTGGGCCTAGACAGAGCTTGCCTGTCTAAAACCTATCCCTTTCTAACAACCAACAGTGAAATTAAAGGTAAAACAACAAAATATGAATCAAAGTAAATCTTGTTAACAAGCAGTCCCTTCCTACCTTTAAACAGTGAAAAAAAGAAGTTATGTACTCACCATAACGTTCCATCTGAGTGGGTAACTTCATTTGTCTGCAACCTGTGGGTATCGGATCCGACAGTTTTACCTAGCTAAAGATCCGAGCTCCTTCCCCCTACCCACAATCCCCTGCAACACATCCCCCATCCTCAGATCGAGTTTGCCTACAGGGACTCCACAAGACCCTCGAAAGAGGCCAGTAACCTACTGCCTAACAGAATGGACAATCCTCTCCTGATTAAGAAGCATAAAACTGGTTAGGGGGAATGGAGGGGGGGGGGTCGGTTGCAGACAAATGAAGTTACCCACTCAGATGGAACGCTATGGTGAGTACATAACTTCTTTATCTGAAGTGGTTAACTTCATTTGATCTGCAACCTGTGGGACAGAGTCCCCAGCTACCTAGAAAACCCTGGGCGGCCCTCAAGGAAGAATATTCCGGAGCACCACGGAGCCAAAGGAAGCCCTACTCCTGGAAATCAAATCCAATTTATAATGGGAAATGAATGTATGAGAGGAGGAACAAGTAGCTGCTGAACATATGTCGTCTATAGGGACTCTAGACCAGAACGCAGCAGAAGTAGCTATGGATCGGGTTGAATGCGCATGGATTCCCAAAGGAATTGATTTGTTTGAAGCTAAATAGGCTTGAATGATGCATTGTGAAATCCAGTTAGCTAATGTCACTTTGGTAATAGGTTTGCCTAAAGAAGACTTGGCAAAGGACAAACAATTGATCAGACTTACAGTTAGTTGCTGTCCTGTGCAGATAAAAATGCAGTTGTCTATGCACATCCAATTTGTGCAGTGTGTATTCCCCTTTGTTCTGGAAATTGGGAAAGAACACTGGCAGATTAATAGACTGATTAATATTTGACTCAGAGTCTACTTTAGGAAGGAAAGAAGGATTAGTCCTGAGAGAAACTCTGTCCTTATGAAAAATTAGATAAGGGGGTTTCATACAGAGGGGCTCAAAGCTCAGACACTCTCCTGGCCGAAGTTATTGCAACCAGGAAGGCTGTTTTCCAAGATAAAAATTTCAACTGAGCTGACACGGCCGGTTCGAAAGGAGGGCCCGTCAAAGCCTGCAGGACCAGTGTTAAGTCCCATGGTGGAACCGCAGACTTAACTGGTGGCTTTAACAGGAAAGCACCTTTCAGAAAGGTTTTGCAAACTCTAGTGGAAGCCAGTGATCCTACCTCATCTCCCACATGAAAGTGAGAGATGGCTGCCAACTGTACTTTAACCGTACATGCACTGGCTCCCTGATGAAAGATATGGGACAGAAATTCAAGAATCGTCAGAATAGGGACAGTAAAGGGATCCAAGCCCCTGTCTTTGGCCCAAATGGAAAAGCGTTTCCATTTAATACCGTAGATCCTTCTGGTAGAAGGTTTGTGTGCTGCTACCAGAATGGCTTTCACTGGTGATGAGATACCGGGAGTCATTGCTATCAGCGGAACTGGATCAACCAAGCCATGAGCTTGAGGTCGCCCAGGTTTGGGGGTTGTAATCCCGCAGGGTGAGAAATTAGATCCGGGATGGGATCTAAGATCCAAGGAGGAACTACACTGTGAGACCACAGGTAAGGGAACCAGATCTGGCGAGGCCAGAATGGGGCTATGAGGATTTTCTTGCTCCCCAACCGATGGGCTTTCTGCAGGACCTTCGTCATGAGCGGAAGTGGGGGATAAGCATATAGGAGCCCGGGTGGCCAAGCATGAACCAGAGCACCTCTGGGGCTCTCCCCTATTGGGGGAATTAGAGCAAAATATTCGCTGCACTTTGTGTTTGCCGGGGAAGCAAAAAGATCGCAGCAAGGTAGACCCCATTTGAGGAAGATCTGTTTCACTACCAACGGGTTTAGAGACCACTCGTACAGTGTGAGGATCAGGTGACTTAGCTTGTCCGCTAGGATGTTGGTCCAGCCCAAAATGTGCGTTGCTACCAGAAAGCTGTTGGTGGAGATCACCCATTTCCAAACTCTCATGGCCTCTCAGCAAAGGGAATAAGATCTGGTTCCCCCCTGTTTGTTGATTTACCAGACTACAGCCATGTTGTCTGACTGAATTGCAATAGTTCCCGGAGGAAGAAGGTCTTGTAGGGCTTGCAATGCCAAAAGCACTGCCCTCATCTCCAGGACATTGATATGCAGAACGGTCTTTGAGGGAGCCCACGTGCCTTGGATGGTTCTGCCCATAGCATGCCCTCCCCACCCGAGGCGAAAAGTGTCCGTGGTCAACGTGGCTTGGGGCTGAGGCATGACGAATGGTCTCTCCTCTCGTAGCTCCTGAGAGTGTAGCCACCAGAGAAGGGAGTCCTTGCAAACCCTGCTCAGGGGAATTGGGGTGCTCAAGGGGTGCAGCAACAGTGACAATTGGACCTGAAGAGTCCATTGTAGGATTCTCATACGCAGGCGCGCAAAGGGTGACAGACCGATGGCTGCCGCCATGGAGCTCAAAGCTCTCAGGACTAATTCCGCAGGTGGGGTTGAGGGCTGGAGAATTGCCAAAACATGAAGAGACAAATTGCGCAACCTGTCTGTTGTTAGAAAGGCCTTGGAGTGACGTGTATCTATCTTGGCCCCTATAAATTCCAGAACCTGCACAGGATGAAGGAATGATTTTTGAAGGTTCACAGTAATACCTAGATGTTGAGTAAGAGCCAGGGTATAATCCCTGGCCCAGCAGAGCTGATGCCTGGTGGAGGTGGTGAGGAGCCAGTCCAGGTACGGAAAGACCCGAATGCCCTGAAGTCTCAGGTGGGCTGCGACCACCGCCATGACTTTGCTGAACACCCTGGGGGCTGAGGTGAGGCCGAATGGAAGAGCCCTGAACTGAAAATGACTGGCTCCCAGCCAAAAGTGGAGGAACCTCCTGGATTATCTGTCCATTAGAATGTGGTAGTAGGCATCCTTGAGGTCTATGGAGCACATCCAGTCATTCTCCCGGAGGAAGGGGAGAATAGATTGCAGGGTGACCATCCAGTATTTCTCCTTGAGAATGAACAGGTTTAGAGATGAGAGGTCTAGTATAGGCCTCAGTTCCCCTGTCTTTTTTGGCACTAAAAAGAACCTGCAGTAATTTCCCAATCTGGACTGGCCTGGGGGAACGGGCTGGATGGCTCTTTTTTCTAACAGCTTCAAAATTTCCAAAGCTGCCACCTCCCTTTGATCGGGTGGGACATCGGGGAGGCATTTCATAGGAGGGGGTAGACTCAGAAAGGGAATGGAATAACCTCTGGATATAACTCGGAACACCCACTGGTCCATAGTAATGGACTCCCAATTTTGGAGGTGCTCCGACAGACACCCCCCCGACTGCCTCCAGAGAAGGACAGCTGGGTAAGCCCTCAGGGCTGTTGCACGGGCCTCTCCGAGAAAGGTTCTCAGGACCCGAGATTCCTCGGCCCCCCTCTGCCTCTGGGCCGGTGTCCACCTTGTCCTCCTCTGCTTCCGAAGGACGAGGGGTCCGAAGCGCTACGGGACTGCTGTGATTTCCGGAACCACATCTTCTTTTGTCCCCTCTGGTTCCTGGAGAAGGACCGTTGAGGATTAGAGAAGCGGATCCCGATGGCAGACAGCGTCTTCCTGTCCTTTTCACTTTGGACCAGCATGTCGCAGATGGTCTTGCCAAAGAGCGTAGAAACGTCAAAGTTAGTGAATGACGCCATGAAGGGTTCCTCAAAATCGCAAAGGTGGAGCCAGGCATGGTGCCACAGAGTGATGCCTGCTCCGCTGGCTCTAGCCACTCCCTCCGTGGCATGGAAGAGTAGCCGCATAGATGTATTAGTAATAGATTTCAGAGTGGCCATGTGAGTCGAGAAGATGCGTTTGTCCTCAGCTGCCATGGACTCCGGGGGGGGGAGGGGGGGCTCCAGCGTATTCCTTAATCAAGTCTTGCTGGAGTCTGATAACGTGCGCCATATAGTTCAGCACCCTCACAGAGAAGGTAGCTGAAGCAAACATCTGCTTTCCAATGCGGTCCAACGTCCGAGATTCCTTATCTGGAGGGTGGACCAAGGAACTCTCCTGCACTAGTTCCTTCTTGGTGGCACCACCATGGCATCCACTGGAGAACCTTTAGACCAAGCCATCCTATCAGAAGGGGGACTAAGTACCTTGTCTGGCCTTCTGGGAATCGGCTCCATGATGTCCGGCTCCTTCCAAGCCCTGGTGGTAATTAAGTCCACCAGGGGGTCAGCCGGGGGGGACACCCAAGAAGTAGATGGGCCTGCATCGAACGCATCCAGAAACACAGACTCATCCGAGGAAGGTTTTTGGGCAGACCACCCTCCTCTGATTCGCAACATTTCCATGATGTCTTCAAAGGAGACATCCTCAGGGGGTGACCTTGGGAAACCTTCCCCTTCCTCCAAATCTGTGTCCTCTGTGAGGGACTCAGGGGAGTCCAGGTGCCTCCTTTTGCACTTCCGTTTGTGAGGAACCTCCTCGCTGGGGCTATCCGAGGAGGGCTCACCCACGGGGTCCTGTTCCTCTAAGGGAACCAACTGAAGCGGCGATGCAGGCTGTCCCTGTGGCCGGATGATGGAGGACAGGCCCAAATGTGCAGGGGTGACAGATGGATCCATAGCCCGGACCGGGGATCTGGAAGTCCTCGACAGCACCCTCTCCACTACATCAAATGCCGAGGGTGAACCACTCTCCCCTGGCTCCGAGAGCAACCCCCTCGGTGCCGATGCAGGGATCGGCGTCGGAGCCAAAGCAGTCGGACCCGAGAGGGAAGTGTGCTCTGACCTAAACAGCACCAAAGACACCGTTCCCCCCATGGATCCGATGCTCGGCTCTCGGCCCCGAGAGCTAGGATCCGACACGCTCGAGGACATAGTCAGCGTCGAAGTAACCAAGACTGTCTGCACCAAGAGATCCCCGGGTCCGAAACGGCATGGATCCGAAGAATCCGAAACCCAATACCAGGTTGGGGAAGGAGCGATCAGAGTAA
The DNA here is from genome assembly GCF_019279795.1 of Protopterus annectens. NCBI lineage: Eukaryota > Metazoa > Chordata > Ceratodontiformes > Protopteridae > Protopterus > Protopterus annectens. Next base: position 11,982,722 of record NC_056743.1, read on the forward strand.
AGAAAGGGGCTGAGCCCCCCCCCCGGGGGGGGCTTGGAGCACCCCCATCTGCATTTGAGCCTGCAAGAAAAGACACATCATCCGGTCCAAATCAGCTTCGGTCAAGCTTCTGGTGGATCTGGAGGGCCGCCTCAAGGACCTCGAGGGAGACCAGTACTCCTCTTCTGGCTCCGGGAAAAAGCAAGGAGAGCAGAGCCAAGAATGAGGAGAACCAGAGACCCTCTTAGTGGGACTTAGCTGGCGGGGCCGAGGGATGAGACTCAGCCCACCTTTTGTGCCTATGCCGGTCCTTGTCTCTCCTCTTCTCCTTAGAAGAGGAAGAAGAGTCCCCCTCACCTTGAGAAACAGAGAGAGTTTGAGTCCCCAACCAGGGAGGGGCATCGGAAGGCATGGAAACCGCAGCCGCGACCAGTGCCTTAGAGGGAGAGGAGGAGGAAGAATCCGGGGGTAACAATCCCACCAGGATTAGCTTATTCCTCCTATCCCTGATGGCTCGGGGGTTGAAAGCTGCACAGACCTGGCAGCTGGTGGATAAATGGGCCACCCCCAGACAAATAACGCACTGAGTGTGGCCATCGGCTGGGGACAGCTTATGACCACACTCAGTGCATTTAGAAAAAATGGCTTTAGGCCTTTCAGCCATCACACTACACACTCTCACACTAGGGGGAGGGTGAAAAATAAATTTGAAGAGAATTTACCACAAAAAAGTTAAATTAAGTGTACTAGACGGTAAAGGGGGCTAAACCATGCACACGCAACACAGAAAATCCTAAGAAAAATGCGATTTTAAAGTTTTTTATAAACTTGAAATCTCTCACTCACGCCAAGAGCTCATCTCTAGAAGCTGCTGTAAGTCGTGGCAAACTAGATCTGAGGATGGGGGATGTGTTGCATGGGATTATGGGCAGGGGGAGGAGCTAGGGGGGAGGAGCTAGGAGCTCGGATCTTTAGCTAGGTAAAGCTGCCGGCTCGGATCCGAGGTCAGATCCGATACCCACAGGTTGCAGACCAAATGAAGTTAACCACTTCAGATACAGTGATAACAAATACAATATAAATTCAAATAAAACTTCTCTTACCAATCAACTCCACAGTAAGCTACAAACCAAGAAAGGATTGTTTAGATACTAGTATATGACAGCAGCAGAACCAAACATTTGTTTCTGTCTGATGTACCCTTTATTTGTCCCTAACTTCCTGTAAAAAAATTTAAGGAAGTTGCACGAATAATAGGATGTGTTCGCCTGCATAATCTGAAGGATACAAACTCTGAAACTGAAAGTATATCATTACTTAGTGACTTCGATCTTCAGTGGTTTATTTTAAAAAAAAAAACAGACTTTATGAAGAACAGACCAAAAATATGAGACAATAATCTGGATGTTCTAAGAAAATATAGATAGGAGAGAGGCATGGAAGATGACTCTAAATGTAATAAAGTGCATTACATTGCCTTTCTGACAACCAGCAAAACAATTAGCGATTTTTTTACTGTAACAAATTGTACATGGCACAGATAAACCACCATGCATGACAAAGAATTATGATCGTCTCACTGATCATAACCCTGTATTATGTGTTCTTGATGTGGATGCCAAGATTCTCTGGAGGTGAATTTCTTGGCATTCATGTCTCAAACACATTATAAGCAGGTTACGATTGATGAACCGATCATAATCCTCTATATTCATTTCAGAGAGGCCCAAAGTGTTTTTTTATAAGCTGTAATGAAGAAAGAAACTTAAGCCCTGGGTGGCATTGCGCCTGTTGTCTGTTAGAGTTACTAAAATTGTACATATCATATCCTTCCACAGAGGAGATTGCCAGAGATCGATATGTTGAAGATGACTTTGCTGCTGGCTGTAGCACTACAAACCATACATACTTTACCATCTCCAGACAGGTATGCTTTTCTCTCACTCTGTTTCAGTTTGTTGCTGGGAGGTTTGGGGATGTTAAAGTGTTTTGTACAATTAAGATTTTTTAATATTCCAAAACATGCATGCTGATTGGCCAAGATAGTCTGCCTGTTGTAAACTAAGCATTACTCCTAGAAAGAAGTCCAACAGACAGATCAGCAGGACTAAACCAAGTAAATGTAAATTACCAGTGAAACAGTATTTGCACGGCAAGACTTCTGCAAGCCTGTCCTGCAGAAAAGGAAAAGATTGTAACAGATGAAAAATGAGGGAAAAATATTCCCTCAGCATGACAGCTACAGAGGTAATAATGGGGATTATGACACCTATACAATGTCCACACAAGCATAAAGCAATGACCAGATGAATACGTTGAGAAAATGTCCATATTCTCATACGGCTTTAGCACATAATGCATTCGGCAGCCACTCTTGACACCCTTTAAAAAAGGTAGCAAAAACTATGCACAGTGGAAGCATCAGCACACACGCATGCTTCATACATACACACAGTACATACGTTGTGTGCCCAACATGGAACACCTGCTCAGTGCATGTGCTATACATAACATAGATGTGCTTGGCATGTAATACATGTCTGTGACAACACAGTATATACCTTAGATGTGACTGACGTGGAACACATGCTTAATGCACGTGGAGTACTTACCTTAGATGTGCATCACATGGAATATATACTCAGTACATGTGCAGTACATACCTTAGATGTGCCTGACATGAAATGCATGCAAAGTGCAATACAGTTAATCCCTTTGATGTACTCAGCATTGAATGCATGCTTAGTGCATGTGGACTACATACTTTAGACATGTAATACATGCTCAGTGTATGTGCAGTATATACTTCAGCTATACATACCTTAGTTGCGGCTGGCAAGGAATAAATCCTTGGTGTATGTGCAGTTTGTTTGTGTCTTTCGGCTTTTCCCGGTTAGGGGTCGCCACTGCCGAACTCCGGTCTGCTAATGATTGGCAGTTGATTGTTTACGTACCAGCTTGCCAGGCCTGACGCACAACCTTCAACGAAGGTACACCCATTCACGCATGTCTCCACGCAGAAGACGCTCTAGCTGAGAATCGAACCAGACAGCATCTTACTGTGAGGCGACAACACTACCGCAGCACCACCACCGTATGTGCAGTACATACCTTAGATCTCTGCCACATAGAATATATGCAAAGTTCTTTTGCAGTACATACCATTGACATGTCAGACATGGGATACAAGTTCAGTGCATACATAAATTTCATACCTCTCAAATGTCTAAATTTTCACAGAATGTCCAGATTTTTGCCTCATATTTTTCATCTTTTCTGCATAAAAATTGCAGTTTTCTGGCAAATCATTGAGGATTGCCATCACTAAATAATGACATACATTTCCTTCAGAAAAATGAATGCTAACACAAATATTGTTCTATCAAATTTCTAAGTTTATAAGAACAATATTTAAAATATATCCCTATAGTAGTAACTCACACTCGGTTGTAGGTAATTCAGGATTTACCCACAGGTGGCTTTATTTGATCACCTGAGCATCTTCCTCCTAACTAAAACATACCTGCAGTGAATGCTAAAAATACACTTTGCAAACTGCAACTGGGTAGAGAGTTTTTTCACTCCATTTCAGTGTGTTTGCTTGTGGTTATGTGGGTAATTTAAGAGAGTATACCCACTTTACCATCTTGATATAGATACATAATGCTTTCCATAAGCTTCATTGTGTTTGAAAGAAAAAGTAAAGCATTGTGTATACCTTGCTAACAATGGTCAGAATTGCAATTGTTTCTCTCATCTTCTGTTTGCTGGGAGATGAAAGGGAATTTAAAGTGTTGTATGCCCCTTGACAACTTTGCAAGAAATGCACCACTTTTATAAAGTTTCACTGTGTTCAGTGGGGGGGGGGGGGGGGGGTTAAGGTGGAACTTCAGTTATTGTAGACACCTTACTTACTAGCTGTGGCCAGGTACACAAAGTTTTCACTCAGCCTTAGCATTTACTTGACGGGAGGACATTAAGGTCTTGTACATACAATACCTTTCTATCCTGTATATAGTTCTTTTACTCAGGTCAATGTAATTCTTGGTGGGTGGAGATGAAGCCATGTATACACCATTTTCACTGCTTCAGTGTGTTCCCGGGAGGATGGACTTACACTTAAGTGTCAAGGCTGTCTGAAAACTCAGAAAAGGGGATTAAGCATGTCATTAAAAGAGATTATGTCCCTATGTTGGTGACTAAACCCAGAAAAATTGGCAAACCAACAGTATCTGAGATTTGTTCAGTCACCTATATGCAACCAGTAATATAATTTATGACTGGGAAGAGACTGCGTTAATATCCTTAACACGTTTGCAATATGCCTTATAATTGCTAGGAACTCTGGCAGTTTTATATATATATATATATATATATATATATATATATATATATATATATATATATAAATAAAACAGACATGTCGGCCACTGAGTAACTGAAATGATGCCTCTTTGTATTACAAATCACCCAAACAATTCTTAGCAAAATGGAGCAAACAAGCCTACCTCCGTGGTACTGTGGTCTAGGTGCCTCGACTGATCCACATGTTTAGGTGACATAAGAAAGATATCTTACTAGGCAACAAGAAAATAAACACTCAAAGAAAGACACACAGCATAAACTGAATGTGGTGATAAAACAGTACATAATCGTAATACCTCAGCCTTTAACGGCCCTTCTCAAGGGATAATCCATATTACTTACCCAGCCTTGTAAAGGTAACTGTGATGTATCTGCAGTAAGGCTAGATCAAAAACATAGATTATCTGTGTTGTTAAATGCAGTTTCAAAACATATACATTTAGGATAGCACTGTGATACCAGTTTTCATCCAAAAGGGATTTTCTTTAAACACACTGATGCAAAGAAAGGAGTAAAAAGGGTGCACAGCCTATTATAATGGTAGCGGAAAAGTGGTTAAAGTGACAGATGTGTGTGAGCTCTACAAGTACGTACCTGGGGAAAACAAGTATCCACTTACCATATTTTCTCCAGTTCCAGCTATTATCAAAATATATGGTTATGAATGATATAAAGCAGCCAGATATGTTGTGTTTTCATTCAGTTTGTGTGTGCTACACCAGATGTACAGTTAAAATAATTATGCATGGTGGTACTTGTTCTCTTATACATGCTTGTGAGAAAAGTGAGTTGTTATCCCCATTTAGACATGGCACAATGCATTATAATGCAACTGCATCAGTACTTGTACATCATTTAATTTTAGCTAGAGTACATGAAAAATCAGAATCACAATCATTTTAAGATAATTAGAAATGCAAGTTGTTTAAATTGTGAAATTTCATTTAGTTATTTATTATAGTTGATAAAATGTTACATTTTTTACCTGTGCATCTCTGGAGCACCCACTTTTAAACCACTAACATAATTCATCCATCTTTGTTAAAATGTAGTAAGCCAAAATGTGTGTGTTTGATACCTCTGTACTATCAAGTACTGAAGTAGATTCTATTCTTAATGTGGTAATGGAAGGTGTGTCGCTATGTCTAAACTCCAAATGCATCCGCCAATGGCAGTAGTCCATACCTCTCAACTGTACCGATTTTCACAGAATGTCCAGATTTTTTACTCTTATTTTTAGACTGTTCTTCATAAAATTGTGGTTTTATAGAAAATCATTGGCAAATTGTTGAGGAGTAAAGTCAGAAAATAATGACAGACATCTGAGATTCAGACTTTCTACTTCTCAGAAAATTCACGCTAATGCAAAACCTGTTATTCTATCAACTTTCTAAGTCTGTAAGAGCAATATTTAAAAATTGTCCCTATTTTTAATCCTATGTCCCCCAATTATTTATGGCTCTGTCCAAATGTTTTGCTCTAAGAAGTTGAGAGGTATAGGCAGTACTTGTTACTGTGACTACATTTGTTCTATAGCATCTGAAATGGGACAGTTTACAAACTGCTCTAAATGAATGGTAACAAAGATTGTACATTTTATAAAAACTATACATTGAGAAACGTAATTCCAAGCTCTATATACAAAACTATGTTTCCTGGAGTTTAGGGCCCCACACTTTCCTCACTGGGGTAAGATATACCCCATACATGCCAGGTCAACTTTATAATCAGCATGAAGATCTGCACAGCTCAGAGAAAGGAAATGTTTAGCTTTTGTAATGAAAAACCTGCCTTTAACTTTTCTTACATCAAGCACTTCTGTTTTGGTGAAAAGTGTCTCTGCAACTGTGTTTAAAATAGTATGATTTGTTAACATTACTTCAACAAAGGACTTAAATGTAACAGTTTTTGAAATTTATACTTGCTTTCAGAAAATATAACTTCCAGTCTTAGTTTTCTGAAAAGATGTAATCAAGTATATATGCCTGTAAATAAAACATGTTGTCCAATCTTGCTTCTAAAAGGGTTGATCTTTTGTGCTTAACTTTGTAGAGGAACTATATATTTTAGAAATTAGTGGGAAGGAATTACACTTCAATAGCAGAAAGTGTTCTTATTAAATTTGTTGGACAACACTATGGTCCTGGTAAAGGATGAATGGTTTGAATAAGGTGATTATCTTGGGGGAGAGGTTCGCAACAAAGTAAAAAAGTAAATAAAATGATAAACCCGAAGGTACCGAAGGTGATAAATGCTGTGCTTTCCTGTACAGGGCCCGTAGACACATTGATGGACTGTTCACTAGTGAGTTCAGTCGTGCGAGGGGAGCAGCAGCAGCTCGTAACTTTGTCAACACACTCCTTGGGACACAAAAGGGGTAAGCACAATGAATGAACAATACTGATTACGGATGGTATAGTGTAATGTCATTTATTTTCTCGGTTTTAGTTTATGACATTTTCCCAGACTGCAATCTGAAGATGTTTAGATGGGTAAAAGAGGGGACTGATGATATGAAGACACTTAATCAGCCCCAGGAAGTTGCTGACAGGGCATTAGTAACCATAAGCAAAAATATGTTGTCTATATTTACTGTCTGAGGGACATCGGCGGACTTGAATATACAGTAGCACTTCATACACATATCATCTCATTCATACTTCTCTCTCTCTTTGTCCATATATATATATATATATATATATATATATATATATATATATATGGGTCTACTTCTAAACACCGACACGCCGATTCCCCGACACAAAACTCACCAACGCCAAATAACCGAAAACACACAAACCCGACACAAACCCGACAACGCAAAACACCGAACACCAAATCACCGACACACGGAACGTAAACAACACGCGACACTACATACCATACACACTAGCCCTGACCCAAACCCTAACCCTAAGGTCCGACACTATCGCACACTTCACCTACCTGCACCCTAACCCTAACTCACTTACACACCCCTAGCCCAAGCTCCGACACTAACGTACACATCACCTACCTGCACCCTAACCCTAACTCACTTACACACCCCTAGCCCAAGCTCCGACACTAACGTACACATCACCTACCTGCACCCTAACCCTAACTCACTTACACACCCCTAGCCCAAGCTCTGACACTAACGTACACATCACCTACCTGCACCCTAACCCTAACTCACTTACACACCCCTAGCCCAAGCTCCGACACTAACGTACACATCACCTACCTGCACCCTAACCCTAACTCACTTACCTGACCACTCCTACCTCCGTCACTATCGCACACTTACCGGGTCGCGATCGCAGATTACCCTTGTCGGTCTTTCCACTGTCGGTGAATCACCCTGTCGGTATACGTACCTGTCGGTCATCTGGCGTCGGTGATTTCCGCGTCGGGGAATCGGCGTTTCGGTCTTCTGAATGGGAGCCATATATATATATATATATATATATATATATGTATATAAACCCTTGTCTGTTTTTCTCTCTTATCTCCTAATAATTACACCTTCTGCTGTCTTTCATTTTCCGACTGTATTGTTCAGATGCATGAAGAAGACCAAATGTATTTTGTGGGTAACAATCTAAACCCCCCCGTTTATTTTTCTTTCTGAAGTTTATAACAGGACCTTCTCTTCTCTACTGTTAGTAAGCTACTGGTGACTTTGTGGAAGTCGCACCTAACACTCTTTGAAATTACAATCCCACATCCTATGCTCATTATCCAATAATCCAGATGTGATAATGCCAACCAATGTGGCAAAGTTGGTGCTACATTCAAGATCTTGGCAAAACCCTCACTGGGTACCTAGTATAAGGTAAAACATCATTAAAAAGAGTCGAAAAACCAAATCCAAAATGCTGCGTTCTTAAAACACTGACATGCTGAGTAATATTCTATAATGCAATGTCAAGTTATTGTGAAATAAAAAATTAATTACAAACAGAATGTGTAATATAGGGTGCTGCAACATCCTGTACACCTCAATGTAGGGAGCTATATGACCAGACTCGAAACGAGTAAACTCTGTACTCACTGTATAATTGAAAGAAGTGGATTTAGAGTTTGGGGCATAAAATGTAGTACAGCTACTGAGCAGGGAATAAGGATGAACCCCCCTCATATTTGGGGATAAAATGGGGCAGGCACCAGAGATACATTAAGGGATAAAATGGGGCAGGCACCAAAGGTACAGTAGGGGATAAAATGGGCAGCCGCCAGAGATGCATTAGGGGATAAAATGGGGCAGGCACCAAAGGAGTATTAGTAGATAAAATGGGGCAGGCACCAGAGGTGCATTCGGAGATAAAATGGGGCAGGCACCAGAGGTGCATTCGAAGATAAAATGGGGTAGGCACCAGAAGTGCATTGGGAAATAAAATGGGGCAGGTACCAGAGGTCCATTAGGGGATAAAATAGGGCATCCACCAGAGATGCATTAGGGGATAAAATGGGGCATCAACCAGAGGTGCATTAGGGGATAAAATGTGGCAGCCACCAGAGGTGCATTCAGAGATAAAATGGGGCAGCCACTACAGGTGCATTTGGAGATAAAATGGGGCAGGCACTAGTGGTACATAAGGAGATAAAATAGGGAAGGCACCAGAGGTGCATTAGGGGATAAAATGGGGCAAGTACCAGAGGTGCATTAGAGGGATAAAAATGGGGCAGCCACCAGAGTTGCATGTGGAGATAAAATGGGGCAGGCACCAGAGGTGCATGCGGAGATAAAATGGGGCAGGCACCAGAGGTGCATTAGGGGATAAAATGGAGCAGGCACCAGAAGTGCATTAAGGGATAAAATGGGGCCGGCACCAGAGGAATAAGATTTATATTACTTTTGCTGTTTTTATATCATTCCTCTTACTTCATTAGAACTAAACATTGCAATATATTTTTTGATTAAGATTTCAATGTTTTAAAAATCAGAGGTTAGCGTTTGATTTTATGGTATTCATTTTACTTTCAGTGTATGATGCCTGCAGTCTTTTTATCAATAATGTGGCTGCTGCTTACTGTTTGTACAGTAGATTTTCTGTTCTTTATTCACCAGAGGCTTTTGTGAATAAGCTATTTGTTTGCAAAGGCAGCTGCAATCTCAGACATTAATAATCATTACATTTACTGTTAATTATATTCTTAATAAGCTTTTGACAGGATACCTTTTTTGTTATATCAGACTCATGACTGCAGTGGAATTTAAACACAGTCATCATCTAATTCAGTTGCCTGACCAACAGACCATATTCCTCATGGCTTCTGATAGTAAGCTGTGGTCACATCACTCTCATTAATGTAGTTTTATTACCCATGGTACCTACATTGTACCACTCCTTTATTATCATGGCATGGTTTCTGTGGCCATTTATTTCTATTCTGCCATTAACAGGCTATGATCTCTATATTCCTTTGTACCTAACTTTATTGTAGTTTGAAATAACTGTGGCCCTTGACACCTAGCTTTGGTCCCATGATTTCTCCAGCATAACATAATTCTTGTGGCTCTTCATGCCAATTCTTGGCACCATTCCCACATGAACATGACATCTGTGAAGACTTTGGCACTCAGCTTTACTCCTATTCTATGACAAAGCATGAGCATGGTGGTCATTGGTACCTCATTTTGTTCCCATTCTGTCACTGACATTACAAGTCCCGGTCTGAGTATGATCTCTGTCATGAAGTCCCTTATGTACATGCCAGGATTATATCATGGTCTCCGTCATGAAGTCCTTTGTGTACACGGATGGATTAGAGCAGAATCTCTGTCATGAAGTCCCTTATGTACATGCCTTGATTAGGGCATGATGACTTCTCTCATAGTCATACTAGTTGCAAGTTACTTTTCCAAAAGCCTAGCGTCATACACCTTAACATTCCAGTTGTTGCCCCACTGTATCATTGCACTACAGGTGACTGCAGGACAGTGTAACTAGTTGTGGCTGCATACACTGTTAAACAAAATTACAGTCAACATGTAAGCTTTTGTGCTCCTAATGGAACACTGACCGCTTGTTGTTGCACAAGCCTTATACTAATATGTACTTCTCTTTCTTCACAAGTTTGAGTATTTCTGTTTCTCCTCTTCCTTTTTTCTTAGAATTTATCCCTGTCTCTATCATCCTGTATCAGAATGTATCCCTGTCTCTATCATCCTTCACTGATTTGCTACAAGAGCAACCTAGGCTCTCTGTTGGTGATCAGCTAATGGCTTCAAATAGTTAGCAGTTTGCTAATTAGTTCACAAAATGCCACATGTTGTTAGTTATCTGTGTCAATTCTGTTATGTTCTCTAAAGGCAAGTTTGTGAATGTTGGACTAACTTATCAAATCAGAAACATCTCTCTTTATTTCCCATAGCAGTTCATCACAGGCTGCAGGAAAGGCAAAACGGAATTCAAATGATTTGGTGTCTACTGCAAGGAGAGATGAAGTCATTAAACCCAATCAGTGGCTCAGTTCCATAACCGCACCAAACCTAGGCACAGAAAGGTCTGTATTTTCACATTATTGTTCTGCTGTAAAGGTCACTCAGATACATCACTGCTGTTAACAAAATGCTTCTTCCATGAATGTTCAGAGTACTGAAATGATCAAAAAGCATCTCTGTGACTTACATAAGATAACGGTTACCTTACTTCTGTGTAGAATTATAGATATCGTGTGGGTACCATAGATTAAATAAGCCATAATATATACTGTTTTAAGTTGGAGACAAAGCTACTTTTGGGCCTTAAAGACAAAGGTGTGTTGGGATGGCAGGGCTTTCCTAAGTTGTTACAACTGTGCAGAAACAGATGACCTGCCCTCACTAATGCCATTGCTAGCTGAACCCCACACACGGTACTGGACATGTTCAGTTGGAGATAGGGCTCTAAACAAAACCTGAATCACCACTGATGGCTACCTCAGTGACAGCCATTCTTGTTTAGCTCCCATCTCATTTCAAGGAAAATGAAAGGGCAGGTCGATTAAGAGAGGATCTGATGACTTTTGCACAGCAGTGCAAAAAGAGCTGCATAATTACCAAATGGAATGTAATCCCAGTTAGAAAAAGATCATTTTAATTTGTGACCAGACGTATGGAATTCAGGTAAGGTAAATTGGTTCAGGAATTAATAAATAAAATTTTCACATGACCACTATTAAAAATATACTTGTAATGATTATGTGCTGTAGGATCATGGAAATATTGTGAGCAGGAGCAGAGAAACCAGCAGGGTACTAAGTTAAGACAACTGAAAAATACATTTCTGTACAGTCTATGCTTAATGCAGCTACATACAGGTAAGGTAAAACTACTTCTGCAAACATGAAGGAGACAGCACTGGCAACATTTTACACTTAATATCAAATGCAAACATTAGCAGCTGGCTGAAGTAGCTCTGTATTTATGCTAATTTCAATATTCTAACTACTGGCATAGTTCATTCTTCAGTGACTCTGGTTTAGTTTATTTGCTGAAGACTTATTCAGGAGTGATTCCCTTCTCTGTTATTTACACAGGTTTGGGGCTGTTGAGATGCACTTTGGTGACCCAACAACACAATTCCACAATTCCGCATTATCAGAGAACCTGCAGCAAATGGAAGATGATTCCTGCTTCAGATGGTTCCAGAATTACCTCTCAGGATTAAGGTACTTCTGTAAATCTGATGTCTGACTCATAACATACATGTGTGTCTGTATCCTTTTCTTTTTCTCTCTCACACCTCCCACTGTTTGATTTTTTTACTATGCACTTTTGAGACTGAATGTTTTCTTTGTTGCATGTCTGCCTCCTATATGCATGCATGTCCTTCTTTCTTAACCCAAACGTATTGCAAAAGCATAAAGCCTTTAATGCTAGAAACTAGTACCATTTCATTTTACTAGTTTTGTTGCTTAAACAAACGTATAGTTACAAAATGTGGAAAGATCTGTTCTTATACTGAAATATAAGTCCTATGGAGTCAGTCTGTAAGTAATAATTTCTTCTCAGATCAGTAAAAAGGATGATGTTTTGATAAAAGTGCTGCTGTCACTGGCTGATAGCATTGCTTCTGCAGAAATATAGCACCAAATGAAATCTGGCTGAAATCAGAAGAGCTTTTGCTGTACTGAAATATGTAAAAGCATTGAAATTAAAACTTGCTTAGTCCATGACTGCTGGATTATCCACTCTGAACAGGTTTACCCTGCCCTAACCTTTGACCTTTTGTCTACAAGGGTTTATTTCCCCCATTCTCCCCTGGTTTGTCAGTGTTATCAGTACATCATTTATTTTTTAACTCATTGTTGCATTTCACATATTGCTGAATCTCATATGTGAATGAACCCTTCATGCATTTTTTATCGATTATCTCTAGGAGAAAGCTCTTTCAGAATGACAACCTCCATGAAGTAAAACCTTCCTGAATACATATTAATGGGCTGTATTCAGAAAGGTTACTGGGATGTGTATGCCTGATGTACACCTCTTGATAACCATTTCCGAGTTAGACACAGCCCTGTCATGGTGCTATACTATGAAGACACATTCTTCTATACTGCACAGCTTATGAACAAAAACATTGGGTCTAGCTCTAGGGATGTTATTGTCCCCCTTTAATCCACCCTCATTAGGCCAGACACATGCAACAAATGGAAGGCCAACACAGATACTTTGCTAAAACAACATGTCCTAAGTGGACCGACTCAAAGCTCTTTGACAATACTCGGTATCCTACAGACTGCAAAGAGGTGACCTGTGTCCAGCTTACAAGTTATGTTCTGATCCATTACTGATGGATTTACTGCACATCAGCAAATCAAATGACATCAGAAATACTCTGTCTAGGAATGTAAACCTCTTTTGCAACATCAACAAAATTGTTTGGAGGGACAAGTAAGTCTCTCAGAGGATAACGCTGGTCTGAAGCAGATTCCACAGCCACATGAAAATGGACAAGGATGAGCTCTATTTTAAATACAACTTAGATTTATGGATGGAAAACAGAAAATTTACCCCAGGACTGCTCCCTGTACTACTAATGGACAATGGCAGCTGCTAAATTCTTTATCCCATGCATGGGTCCCCCATATTATCTATGGTATGATCCAAGTTATTCTCATTAGGGATAATATATAATTATTGACCATGGGGATGGGTAAGGCCAGTCTATAATCAACTGGTATAGGTTATTTTGAGCAGAAAAAAAGGAAAGTGGCCAGGCTTAAAATGGCCTGCATGGGTAGCTATTCTAGTAGTTAGGAAAAAACGAAGAAATGGATAATACTGCCCAAAAGCCACTTAGAACAATATAACAAGCAGTATTCACGAAGAACGAATCCAATCCACCAATTTGAACAGTTTTATTACATAAAAAACGGAACCACGTATAACTCCTCAATCATTTTTTGAACGCCTTCCCTATACATTCACAAGTGTTTTCGTCATTAAATTGACTTCATCAGATGACCAGCATATCATAAATCCTTTAATTTATACTTCAACTCATTCTTATCTACCAACAGAATTTCACCATTAATTAAAATTCAATTATCTTATTATATTAACCCTTTGTTTAAAAATTTGTATAAAATAAATCATTTTCTATTATATTAAAAATATTAAATATAAAAATAGTAAAACATCACTTATTAAAAATCAATTAAAATGAATTTATTCATTAAAACTGCTATTTAAATAATTTAATAAATAGGAGAAATCAATCCACATATCTCATTCACATTTTAGTTAATAGTGTTACTATCAATGCCCTCTCCTGGCCACTCATATTATTACATTCATAGTTTTGCAGATCTCAATTTTAGTAAAGGTATTATGGAAATACAATCATTCAAGCCAGGGGCTTTGTCAGCTTCTAAAGTGATCTGCCACCAAAGTTCTCTAAATTCAATTTTTTCTTCCCAAAGCCCCCCTCTAATATCACTTTTTACCTGTTCTAAAACTAAGAATTTATATTTATAGTTGGAACAAACGTTGGTATGTTTAAATAGGGCATTACTTTCTTTTCCTACTGAAATTTCGTATACATGTTCATAGATCCTTCTTTTTAGTTTCCTTTCAGTCTTTCCGATGTAGAAGGATCCACAATTTTCACAGATAGCTAGGTATATTATACCTTTAGATTCACAATTATAGTATTCCCCACTATTTACATATCTTCCTCTACTTTCTAAAAATACTCTATCACTATTTATAATGTAGGTACATTGGGTACAGTGCCCACATTTGTATGTACCTATTTTGGTTTTCCTATTATCTAACTTATTTTTATTCTCTATTATAGATCTAATATTTTGTGAATTCTTAAAGGTTACTTTCTGAGGTATATTGGCTAAATTTTCTATGTCAGTTAATGTTACAAATTTTCCCCATTCCTTTAAAAATATATTTGTAACTATACTGTTCAATCCATTGTATTCGAGCACCAACGTTTGCTGGAATTCTTCCCCTTCATACGTTTTATTATTCTCTATTACGTTGTTAATGTCTTTCTTTTTATATATGGGGCAAAATTTGTCCTGGCTCCCTTTTTCCACTTCCTGTCTTATTTGTGCAATGAATGCTAATGGATAACTTCTCTCTAGGAACATTTTTTCTAAAAGTTCACATTCTTTTTTAAAATCTACATCTGAACTTGTCATTCGGCTTCCTCGAACAAACTGTCCCTTCACTATGTTTCTTTTGCAGTGAAAGGGATGGGCACTTTCAAAATGTAAAAAGGAGTTGCAAAAAGTAGCCTTTCTAAATATTTTAGTTTTTAATTCCTGTCCATCTTTATAGACTTCTACATCCAAATATTTTACATTATGTTCGGAAATTTTGTACGTAAATTTTAGGAAATTAGTTGTGTTCCCTATATATTCCATAAATTTTGTGAATTTTTCTTTTCCAGCTGTCCAAAAAATCAATATATCATCCAAAAACCTTCTATATATCTTCCAACAGTTCTTACATTCAGAATTAAATATATATTTTTCTTCCCAATAAGCAAGAATTAAGTTAGCATATGTAGGGGTGCAAGCTGCACCCATTGCTACCCCCTGTATTTGTTGAAAAAATTCCTCATTAAAATAAATAAAATTATTCTTCAAAACCAGCTCCATTAACCAAGTACTTATTAATTTATCATTCTCTGTTAAGGTCACATCTCCATACACAATTTCTTCAAACATTTTTGTTCCTTCTTCGTATGGGTTGCAAGAAAATAAATCAATAATATCTATAGTAACAAATAGTTGTTCATTGTTAGAGCTGTCAGGTAATTCTTTCAATAAATCCCAAGAGTCTTTTAAAATAAATTTCCTTTTCATCCATACATTTTTTAGTTTCTTATCTATAAATTTGGCTAATGATAGAGGAGTTATACGTGGTTCCCTTTTTTATGTAATAAAACTGTTCAAATTGGTGGATTGGATTCGTTCTTCGTGAATACTACTTGTTTTATTGTTCTATTCTAGTAGTTACCTGTGAAACTATGAACAGAAGGGCTGTCTCCATGACCTACCGTAAATTCTAATCAGGCATTGCAGGGCAGGCGAATATGCCAATTAGGCATGTGTCCCCCCCCCCCAGAAAGGCATTTAAACAGCTGAGTGATTACATCAGTCTCCAGTATTAATGAACAAGGCCCAATGTTCAAGTTCACCTGATCATGTTAGAGGTAAGTGTCAGGGGGTTTAGCAGACAGGTTTGGCAGGTGTGTGCGTGTGTGTGTGTGTGTCTGTGCGCGCGTGTGAGCGTGCGTGTGTTGTGGGATGCTGTCATACCTCCACACTTCCCTACACTAATGAGCACATCCTGCAACATGGGAGGACCCAAGAAAACAGTGACACCTCTGTATGGCATGCCATACAGGGGCTTAAAACAACAGGTTTGCAGCATGAAAGACATGGGGCAGGGAGAACATTATGCACCAGGGATAACACTATATTCTGTGCCCTAAAGCACATAAAAAGATTCAAGCCCTGTACTATTGGCACTTCTACATAGAGTATTAGCAACCTCCTCACCACTAGACAGCAGGGAAACTCCTCAAAAAATAATTACAACATTTAAAGTGAAATGGTTGGTGAAGTCTCAAACTATGCACTCTTGACTCAGGCAGAGGTATCCTCACCTCTTTACACTAACTGACCAGTTAGTGTAGCAGTTTTTTTTTTTTTACTTAACAAGAAGTATGAAACTCTTAATGTCTGGCATTATTCATTGACTGGGATGATCTGTAAGTTACAAAGGACAGGGCAGAGACAGAGAGGGGTCGAGGTGTGTCCATGTGGTAATGCCATCTGACAAAGCCAGAACGATCTCTAGATGTTACCAAGAAGAATT
Source organism: Protopterus annectens (assembly GCF_019279795.1). Lineage (NCBI taxonomy): Eukaryota > Metazoa > Chordata > Ceratodontiformes > Protopteridae > Protopterus > Protopterus annectens. Next base: position 11,999,385 of record NC_056743.1, read on the forward strand.
TTTCAAGTATGAGTAATACTTGGCTGCACTTAAAAAGGTCATAGATCAAAAAGTTTTATTTTCATTGCTTTTACATAATTCTTTACAAAGATTAAGAAGAATGAATCTCATATCTGGCATCACTGACGGACTGCAAGGAACCATGATTTGTAAGGCAGGGAGAAAAAAATAAGAAGAGACTTCAGGGATGTTCTAACAACCCAGGGAAAGCTAAGAAGTATGTGGTGTGTATGTGTGCGCGTGTGTGTGGGTATGTATGGGTATGTGTGTGTGGGTAGATGTGTGCGCATGTATGTATGGGTATGTCTCTGGGTGAGGGTATGTTAGTGTTTGTGTGTGCGATTATGTTTGTGGGTGGGTGTGTGCATGTGGGTATGTATGGGTATGTATGCTTGTGGGCATATACTGGTATGTGTGTGGGTGTGTGTGTGTGTTGTGAGTGTGTTTGTGGGTGCCTAGGTGTGTGTGTGTGGAGGGGTTGTGTTTGTGTGTGTTGTGAGTGTCTGTGGGTGCATATTGCATGTGTTTAAGTGTGTGCTTGTGTGGCAGATTGAGTGAGGATGTGCCTATACAAATGAGATGCATGGTCTGCCTTTGCTGACTACCAAAGTAAACTGCTGATTTGCACTTACAGTAGTTAAGGGCGATAAAAAGTCATACAAATTAGCCAGTAGTGAGGTTTTTCCTTACTGCGACTAACATGTCTCTGAAGCAAAATTCCCTGCATTGTGGAAACTATTGCTTTTGGCCTCAGCTCTTACTGCTAGCTGTGGGGTTCTTCCTGAATTTCCTAGAATAGCAGAAAACAAGTATCACCTATATAGGCCTGCTGCATATGCAACCCACTAGTGTCTGTGGATTTTAAATGGCTGACATTCCTCCCTGCAGATTGTCAAAGAACCCATTCTCTTTAAACCTGATGTGACTGTGAAAGGGACTTTGTAGGATATAGAATTTTACATAAATCAGTATATTTGTATTCCAAATGATATCAAAGTTAGTGAAGTTTTTATGTTGTAGTCTCCCGTTTATACATTTATAACTACAATGAAACACTACTATGAGTTAAGTACCTTTATGGAGCAGAGTCACTCGTCCTGCGGTTTCATGCCTTGCTGTAGCAGCTGGTCCTATCATTCATGCTGACTATCATACTGTATATTTTTCTGTCATTAAACTAATATTTTCGCATACTGTATCAGCCAAACACTAGTCATGTGTCTTAATTCTGTTTCCTAATGAATGCTGTGGACCAGACAAAGACATCTGTTCAAATACAAAGTCTTAGTTAAATGTTGGATATTTTATCTTTACTTGTACTGAATTTTACTATATGCTCCCTATACTATCTATTTTTACCACTGTATTTTTATATTATTTAATACTTTTAATGCTGTATGTTTTTTATGTTTTTATTCTAAATTTCTATGTACTATTGTTTGGAGATTTTCTTCCCGGGACTTCGATGAAAAAGGGCAGTCCTGCCCAGTCAGACATTTCCCAGTAAACAAATGTAAAATAAAATAAATAAATTAAATATGTGTTATGTTCTGTGGTAACCACACTTTGAACTTTCTAGAATTAAATGTGTATGTTATATTTTATGTGCTCTGGGAACTGTAGGTGTACTTTCTAGCAATATATATGCCCCTTTGTGTTCTGTGTGCATCATGTTCTGCATTCTTCTAGCATGAAATGTATATCGTATGATCTCTGGAAACTGACCTTATGCTTTAAGCATTAAATGTGTTATATTTTTTTTCTCCAAGCACCATACTGTCTGCTTTCTAAAAATAAATCGTATCTTATATTTCAGGTTCTCTGGACATTAGAATATAAATAAAAATGCTGGTTACTGCCACAGCATGCTTGCTTATAAACAGATAAATAAATAGGTAAATAACTCAGGCAAGCGTCGACAGAGTGAGAAATAACATCCAATGTGTAGAAAATCCAAGCAATCCAGTCTTCTGAAACAGATAAATCAGTTTATTGCACAGATGAACCACGATAAGCGCTTTCACTAACTAGTAGCTTCTTCAGATCACAAACAAGAGGCACAATAGCCATGTGCTTTAAATATCTGCATGTTAATTAGTCAACCAACTTTTAAAGCAGAAGCGCCATAAAACAAAACTTGAAAACTAAATATATAAACATAATATCATTGACATCTAAAATAGACAATAGTGTATACATATTCTATTGAAAATTAAAAATTTAAAAATAACTTCATTCCATAAAGAATGTAAAAACATATTATAAGCAGCATACTATCAAGTATAAAGGTATATGCAGCCTAATACATAAATGCATGTGATAGTCATATTAAATAAAACCTTAATACATGCAAGTAGTAATGCAAGGCAACTTATAAACTAAGCAAGGTAGATACCATCAGAAACATGATAACTAACAATAAAAATAGTCATATACAGATCGAGGGAACTATTATCAAACAAAGTGATACTTGTTATAGTAAAGTCAGTACATGAATGTATATCTGCATCTGTATAAAAATGTATATAAGTGTAGTGTCTAAATAAATATATATATCTAGATATAAAATATGAGTGCATATGTACAAGAATAGATAAATTAATAAATAAATAAATAAAATAGAAGAATAAATTATCTAGAAGTATAGAGCTAAAAACCATAACGAAACTGCAATGTGAGATAACTAGGTTACCCAGAAAAAATGTATATGTGCAAGTATCAAAATACATTAAAATCTAAAATCTAAAACATATCAGAACTTAGTATGCCTACGCTTCTTTAAATGTGGTCTGATAGATGCCCTTTCATTTAAACCATGGCCTCTATCAGCTCTCAGCAAAATTATCCACCTACTTTATTTGTCTTCAGTATGATTCATAATATCACCACCTCTTACATTAGCATTCATTTTCTCCAGCACCCTAAACATAAACTTGTGTTCAGGACTTGTTTGTGTCACATGCTTGGCTAGTGCATTCTGCAAATTACCTTTCCTTATATTATAACAATGTTCCCTTATTCTATCTCTTAGTACCCTGTTCGTTTTACCAACATAGAAACATGAACAAAGTTCACATACAGCAAGATATATGACATCAGGTGTCATACAGTTGGCATTAACTCGGGTGTATATTTCCCTCTGTGTATCTGGATGTACAAATACTATACTAGAATCTATTAAGGAACAAAAATTGCATTGTCCACAAGGTGTTGTACCATAACTAAAGCTCGGGTGTATACCCTTGTTTGGTGGATAACAAAGCAGTCTTTTAAGATTCTTCTTATTCCTGTAGGTAAAAGATGGGGAATCACCTACAATCTTTGTCAGTATGTCATCAGTATGTAGTATGTTCCAATTTTTGGAGATAATCTCTCTGATTTGTTTATTATCTGCTGTATATGAAGTCAGAAACCTAACTTTTGCATTAGTGACTTCTTTGACATTATTCATTACTAAAGGCTTGGGCCCAAAATATGGGGTACCTAGTGTTGAACGAAAACTTAAAGCATTATCAAATTGTAAATCTACCTCCGTAGAATTATAGCCCCTCTCAGCAAACTTCTCTCCTAAATCATATAAGTCTGCCATAAAGCCTTTGCCATTGGAATTCAATCTAGACATTCGTAGGGTCTGTCCTTTCACTATGTTACTGAAAACATACTTAGGGTGCATACTAGTTCTGAATAATAAAGTATTCCTATAACAGGGTTTCCTAAAAATTCCAGTATTAAACATTCCACATTCAAGTTTTTCGATATATAGGTCTAAAAATTCTATTTTCAATAATGAGTATTTCATTGTAAATTTCAGACATGGTGTAATATTATTCAAGACCATATTGAAACTAAGCAGTTCTTCTGTATTACCATCCCATAAAATAAACACGTCATCCACAAAACATCTATAGAATCTTACATGTTTCTTAAACATATATTCTTTAAATAGAAGCTGTTCTTCCCAGTAGGCTAAGAACATGTTGGCGTAGCTATTGGCACAAGGAGTGCCCATAGCTACGCCATCTAATTGCTGATAAATATTATCAGTGAACATAAACACATTATTTTCCAGCACTAGCTCAAGGAAGTGTACCAATAAGTCAATTAAAACATTACCATAGGTACTATGTTCTGTAAGATAATTACTAACATAAGCTAGACCAAGGTCATTGGGGATGACTGTGAACAATGATTGTATGTCAAAAGTTACTAAAATCAGATTGTGGATGGTATCCATTTGATTATTAAAATAGTACAAATCTGTTAGAAACTGTTTAGAATCACGTAATACAAATTCATTATTATTTAAAATACACCTTAAATGTTTCTCAATAAAACTGACAAGTGCTCCGTAACCCATCCTTGCCCTGAGACTATTGGTCTCATGGGTGGCTTAGTAATACTTTTGTGTATTTTGGGTATTCCATGTATAACTGGGATGGTAGGCATCTTAATATATAAATAATTAAACTCATTTCTATTTATTAAGTTACTTCTATAAATATCAGTTAAAATACTATGTACATACGCACACATTTCATAAACCTTAGTAAAATCAATTCTTGTATAAAACACATCACTTAGCATAGTGTACATTTCATTTTGGTAATCTATGGTATCAAGTACCACAACACCAGAGTCTTTATCTGCTGGCCTAATAGTTATATTTAAATAATTTCTTAAGTTATAGAGGCTCCTTCTCTCCTGGTATGACAGATTATTGTTAAAATTATTCAATCTCTTTTTATGAAAATACTTATAAATCTCATCTTCTGTAGTACGTAAATATGCTTCAATTAATGGATGATTGACTGGTGTATAATCGCTTAGATTCTTAAACATAAATCTATCATTGCTAGTAGTTGACTCACTATCAATCTCATTAATAGAAGTGCCATTATAAATGTACTTGAGCATAACATTTCTGCAAAACATTCTAACATCTATGATGGTTTCATCTAGCATACTATTGCTATAAGGGATGAAACTTAGTCCTTTGACTAATAAGTTAATGTCATGCTGTGATAGCAGAACACTGGACAAGTTAAAACTAAATTTTGTTGTGGTTTGTCCACATTTTCTTTAGCGTTGTGTTGGTGAGTGACTCCTGAAAACTTCCTTTTTGTCGCCTCGACTGTTCGAGCGTGTTCTGCTTAAATTCTTCTCCTGGCGATAGCTAAAGGGAAGGAAAGATTTAAAGCTGCTCCTTTATTAAATTCATTTGTTTTAGATCTAACAACCTGCTCTTGACCATTCAGCAATCTATTCTTAACTACATTCACAGTAGGATATAAATTTGCATTTTCATTCATACTGTTATGCGTTATGTGTATAACATCTATAGAGTCATTGCTAGTTGCTATTTCTTCATTACTAGCAGCTAAGTTAGTAGAAGGACAAATGTCAACAGATATTGTATTGGAATCAGCATGTTCATTGGCAATGGTTGGGGCCCCTCCTGCAACTTCTGATACATTAGAAACAGCTGCAGGAGATACAGCCACTTTACCAGTGCTCTGTAGAGTCTTATGCTGTTGGAAAGGTAAAGTGCCTTGCTTGATAGCAGATGCAGGCATACGTTCTGGGACACGCCTTTCCCAGACAAAAACTTGCCCTGTTTTAAAATCTTGTATATCCCTTGAGACTTTGCTTTGTTTCTGCTGAAATAATTTACGCTCATAGGCAGATACAGAGTCCAGTATATTATCAAACAAATCATGTATAGCAAACTCTGTATAGTCTTTAAACAACTGTTGCTGTAAATCATTGATTTTACTGGTTAAAGCTTGTTCTTCGGGTTTGAAAAAATCAATCAACAGTTGTAAATATTTACGGCTAGTCTCAATGTTTATCTGCTGCCATAATGACAGCAGTTCTGGGTACTCATTGCCTTGACTAGGCATAGAGAACACCCTAAGCCCATGTGGTATAATGGCATTATCTAAACAGAATTGAAAATGCTGCCTTTGCAATTGTAAGCATTTCAGTTTATAAAAATGTTTCTCTATGTCATTAAGTATTAAATTAGCTCTCTGAAAATCCACATCACGCTCACCCATATTAGCTGGTAGTTGTTCAGTTGTTAGCGACCATAATGTAGTAAGAGTCCCTTCAAGGTGCTGTTTAAACTTGGCTTCCACCGCTGCTGTGTTCACTTCTGGGCTTATAGGGAAGCTCAATATCCGCCATAACTTTAGTAGAATGTCCAGTAGCTAAAAGCTCACTCGTAGTCTCGTAACCAACGTAAAAGATGTATAAACAACGTTAGAATATAAATAAAAATGCTGGTTACTGCCACAGCACGCTTGCTTATAAACAGATAAATAAATAGGTAAATAACTCAGGCAAGCGTCGACAGAGTGAGAAATAACATCCAATGTGTAGAAAATCCAAGCAATCCAGTCTTCTGAAACAGATAAATCAGTTTATTGCACAGATGAACCACGATAAGCTTTCACTAACTAGTAGCTTCTTCAGATCACAAACAAGAGGCACAATAGCCATGTGCTTTAAATATCTGCATGTTAATTAGTCAACCAACTTTTAAAGCAGAAGCGCCATAAAACAAAACTTGAAAACTAAATATATAAACATAATATCATTGACATCTAAAATAGACAATAGTGTATACATATTCTATTGAAAATTAAAAATTTAAAAATAACTTCATTCCATAAAGAATGTAAAAACATATTATAAGCAGCATACTATCAAGTATAAAGGTATATGCAGCCTAATACATAAATGCATGTGATAGTCATATTAAATAAAACCTTAATACATGCAAGTAGTAATGCAAGGCAACTTATAAACTAAGCAAGGTAGATACCATCAGAAACATGATAACTAACAATAAAAAATAGTCATATACAGATCGAGGGAACTATTATCAAACAAAGTGATACTTGTTAGTTTAATTATTTAGATAAAGGCTCTGGTGTTGTGGTACTTGATACCATAGATTACCAAAATGAAATGTACACTATGCTAAGTGATGTGTTTTATACAAGAATTGATTTTACTAAGGTTTATGAAATGTGTGCGTATGTACATAGTATTTTAACTGATATTTATAGAAGTAACTTAATAAATAGAAATTAGTTTAATTATTTATATTTTAAGATGCCTACCATCCCAGTTATACATGGAATACCCAAAATACACAAAAGTATTACTAAGCCACCCATGAGACCAATAGTCTCAGGGCAAGGATGGGTTACGGAGCACTTGTCAGTTTTTATTGAGAAACATTTAAGGTGTATTTTAAATAATAATGAATTTGTAGTATGTGATTCTAAACAGTTTCTAACAGATTTGTACTATTTTAATAATCAAATGGATACCATCCACAATCTGATTTTAGTAACTTTTGACATACAATCATTGTTCACAGTCATCCCCAATGACCTTGGTCTAGCTTATGTTAGTAATTATCTTACAGAACATAGTACCTATGGTAATGTTTTAATTGACTTATTGGTACACTTCCTTGAGCTAGTGCTGGAAAATAATGTGTTTATGTTCACTGATAATATTTATCAGCAATTAGATGGCGTAGCTATGGGCACTCCTTGTGCCAATAGCTACGCCAACATGTTCCTAGCCTACTGGGAAGAACAGCTTCTATTTAAAGAATATATGTTTAAGAAACATGTAAGATTCTATAGATGTTTTGTGGATGACGTGTTTATTTTATGGGATGGTAATACAGAAGAACTGCTTAGTTTCAATATGGTCTTGAATAATATTACACCATGTCTGAAATTTACAATGAAATACTCATTATTGAAAATAGAATTTTTAGACCTATATATCGAAAAACTTGAATGTGGAATGTTTAATACTGGAATTTTTAGGAAACCCTGTTATAGGAATACTTTATTATTCAGAACTAGTATGCACCCTAAGTATGTTTTCAGTAACATAGTGAAAGGACAGACCCTACGAATGTCTAGATTGAATTCCAATGACAAAGGCTTTATGGCAGACTTATATGATTTAGGAGAGAAGTTTGCTGAGAGGGGCTATAATTCTACGGAGGTAGATTTACAATTTGATAATGCTTTAAGTTTACGCTCAACACTAGGTACCCCATATTTTGGGCCCAAGCCTTTAGTAATGAATAATGTCAAAGAAGTCACTAATGCAAAAGTTAGGTTTCTGACTTCATATACAGCAGATAATAAACAAATCAGAGAGATTATCTCCAAAAATTGGAACATACTACATACTGATGACATACTGACAAAGATTGTAGGTGATTCCCCATCTTTACCTACAGGAATAAGAAGAATCTTAAAAGACTGCTTTGTTATCCACCAAACAAGGGTATACACCCGAGCTTTAGTTATGGTACAACACCTTGTGGACAATGCAATTTTTGTTCCTTAATAGATTCTAGTATAGTATTTGTACATCCAGATACACAGAGGGAAATATACACCCGAGTTAATGCCAACTGTATGACACCTGATGTCATATATCTTGCTGTATGTGAACTGTGTTCATGTTTCTATGTTGGTAAAATGAACAGGGTACTAAGAGATAGAATAAGGGAACATTGTTATAATATAAGGAAAGGTAATTTGCAGAATGCACTAGCCAAGCATGTGACACAAACAAGTCCTGAACACAAGTTTATGTTTAGGGTGCTGGAGAAAATGAATGCTAATGTAAGAGGTGGTGATATTATGAATCATACTGAAGACAGAGAAAGTAGGTGGATAATTTTGCTGAGAGCTGATAGAGGCCATGGTTTAAATGAAAGGGCATCTATCAGACCACATTTAAAGAAGCGTAGGCATACTAAGTTCTGATATTTTTTAGATTTTAGATTTTAATGTATTTTGATACTTGCACATATACATTTTTTCTGGGTAACCTAGTTATCTCACATTGCAGTTTAGTTAAGGTTTTTAGCTCTATACTTCTAGATAATTTATTCTTCTATTTTATTTATTTATTTATTAATTTATCTATTCTTGTACATATGCACTCATATTTTATATCTAGATATATATATTTATTTAGACACTACACTTATATACATTTTTTATACAGATGCAGATATACATTCATGTACTGACTTTACTATAACAAGTATCACTTTGTTTGATAATAGTTCCCTCGATCTGTATATGACTATTTTTTATTGTTAGTTATCATGTTTCTGATGGTATCTACCTTGCTTAGTTTATAAGTTGCCTTGCATTACTACTTGCATGTATTAAGGTTTTATTTAATATGACTATCACATGCATTTATGTATTAGGCTGCATATACCTTTATACTTGATAGTATGCTGCTTATAATATGTTTTACATTCTTTATGGAATGAAGTTATTTTAAATTTTTAATTTTCAATAGAATATGTATACACTATTGTCTATTTTAGATGTCAATGATATTATGTTTATATATTTAGTTTTCAAGTTTTGTTTTATGGCGCTTCTGCTTTAAAAGTTGGTTGACTAATTAACATGCAGATATTTAAAGCACATGGCTATTGTGCCTCTTGTTTGTGATCTGAAGAAGCTACTAGTTAGTGAAAGCGCTTATCGTGGTTCATCTGTGCAATAAACTGATTTATCTGTTTCAGAAGACTGGATTGCTTGGATTTTCTACACATTGGATGTTATTTCTCACTCTGTCGAAGCTTGCCTGAGTTATTTACCTATTTATTTCTCTGGACATTGCAATGTGTGTTTTCTAGAAACTAATACATATGTTATATTGTATTTTCTAGAAATAAATGGTTTATGCTCGTGGGCACTGCACTGTGTCCTTTCTAGAAGTAAATGTGTGCTTTTGCTTTAAGGACTCTGGGCACCGTACTGCATTTTTCCTAAAATTAAGTATGTTTCTTATATTTTATGTCATCTAAAAACTGTATTATGCATTTTCTTGAATTAAACATTTATATCAGTTTGTCTTATTACCACACTGGACCTTAATTTTTGTTGTTTTGCTTTTGATTCGTTTAGATAAATTCCTAAAATTATAGCTCTCTTTTACTTCACTCTTTGAATTTCATGAGACAAACACACACACACACACACACACACACACATATATTTATATATATAAATATATATATATATATATATATATATATATATATATATATATATACACACACACACACACACACACACACACACACACACACACACACACACATATACATTATATATATATAAATAGAGTACTATAAGGCAAGTACAAGGTATATGCCCTTTTCCCCACTGTAGTGCAATCCTGGAGTTAGTATATGTAGTTAGGGGGGGTGGGGGCATAGCCCCCCACCTAGTTTGGTTTTATATTGTCTGGTTTCTGTTAAGAGGGTAAGTAAGTAGTTTTTACATTCTGGAAAGAGGTAGTCAGTGTTGTAAGTGTGTATGTCGTTGGTTTAAAATTTAGTCTTTTGAAATGTAGTATTGTAAGCTTTCAGTGAAATGAGTTTTCAGTATTTTGAAAATTAGGTGATTTGGTCTCAGTCAAATGAAAATCAATCAAATGAGATTTAGGTGATGTGAAGTAGACCCATATATATATACATATATATATATATATATATATATATATATATATATATATATATATATATATATATATATACATATGGGTCTAGTTCATTTGCCCTAACTTCCAATTGACTGACACCCATTTGCCCGACCCCATTTGACTGAAATTTCATTTGACTGACAAGTATTATTGGCAAGTAAATGGAATATGTCCCCTTCTGGAGTTAGAATATATAGTTGGGGGGGTGTGAGGGCACAGCACCCCACAATGGGGGTGTGGGGTGCACAGCCTCACCACTTACTTTTGTTTTACTAAGCAATATGAAAGCAAAACCAAACAATATAATATGAAATTAAGTGGGGGGCTTCGCCCCCACACCCCCCCCATTGTGGGGGCTGTGCCCCCCACACCCCCCTAATTATATATTCTAACTCCAGGGTCGCACTACATTGGGGAAGGGAACATATTCCATTTACTTGCCAATAATGCTTGTCAGTCAAATGAAGTGTCGGGCAAATTAAATGTCAGTCAAATGAAATTTCAGTCATTTGGTCTTGGGCAAATGGGTGTCAGTCAATTGGAAGTTAGGGCAAATGAAGTAGACCACTATATATATATATATATATATATATATATATATATATATATATGCATACTTTGTGCTTATTGTGATGCTTTTCCATTGATAAAGATTTCACAAAGATGTCAAAAATGCCCAAGTTGAGAGAGAGAAAAGAGAATACTTATAAAAATTCAATATTAGAAACAATAGCTTATCTACAATAATAACACTTTCATCTTGGTAGAGCCGCCTTCTTGATCAGGTGCTATCATAGTACACACACAGCATTATGTCCAGCTAGCTACTCTCCCATCAGGGCATTTACTAATAAAATATACACAATTTTATATATGTCCATACTATTTACCTCTCCAGGCCATAACTTCAGGTATAAATGAATGCATCTTATCAAAATCACTAAATGTAAAATGTCAGGCTCTTCATCTCACCTCAGCCTTTTCCCTTCACTTCAAAATGCCCCTGATCATAGTTACAATTTCCTGCTAGTCCCTAAACAGGTTTACCTTTGATCATCTCTTTTGACACATTTCTTCTGTTGTGATGGTTACTTTTATTAGGTACTGCCACCCAACATCCTCCTCATTCTATCTTTCATAAAATACTGCCCGTAGGCAATATAATGCTGCAAACCCCTTCCTTATGTCATCATTCTGTGTTTATTTAATGCCTGTTAACCAGATACTACATGGACTGGTCCAAGGACCCTTTTCAGTCATGAGAAGTACAATGTACAAATAACACACAGGGTCAGAATGTAAAAATATATGCCACAGTTGAAGTGTACAGATAATAGCATTCCATATAACACTTAGTTCAGATTTACAGATATTATCATCACAGAGTAAGACAGAGTTACGTAACACAGTAGTATATGCATATGCATCACATAGTAAGCAAAGCAGAAATTGCATAGTGCAGGTATGTGTAGTTTTTGCACTGGCCTGAATACAGACAATGGGACTGAAGAGGAGGTATAAAACAGGAGGGAAGGAAATATTTTCCCACTACAAGTCCTAGTAGATATGCAAGGTAATAATTAAGATGAAACAAGACATATCTCATAACTTGTGTCTCTTAAGTAGTCATATTTGTTCTCTTTAATACATGGGAATGCAGAGACTTTTATGTAAGATTATTGATTTGTTTGATGGCTTCAGGTAGACAGTCCCAGCACGAAGGGACTATTTTGAAAAAAAAAAAGAAGATATTTCACAGGTAGTAAGAGTAAAGAGAAACACTGACAACAGCAGAGAGTTAGAATTTTGTAAATAGTAGGAGAGGCTTTTGAAAAGAGAGGACAGTATCTTTGATGGAGAATTTGAAGGCAAGTATTATTCCTGTCACCCACAAGTACACAGTAATCTCTGTTTAGTGTAAGACAGTAACTTTTTTTTTTTGTTTTTGTTGGAAAGGTGAATTAGTCTGAGTATTTGGCTTTTCGCATAATGGAGCCAAGGTATCATATGAGGAAGCAAGGGCTTCAATGCTTAGAAAATGAGATACTGATCCAGATCTCAAACAAACCTTCTTTGGTCAATAGCAGTAGCAAGAAAGGTTGCGACAAAAAATTGGAAAACTAACTCTCCTATATCTTTCAGAAATTAATGTATTTATTTAGCCAGAACCTTATGTGAAAAAGAAATATCTAGTTTAAAAATTAATACAAAGAATTTAACACACAAATTAATTGCTTGGGAAAAGTTACACTCATTACTAAAAAAGTATTAAGATGATTTCCTGAATGCATATAGAAGTATTTCCTTGTTATGGACATTGTAAATAATTTGTTTCAGTTTTGAGTGCAAATATGTTATTACTGTTATTCTTGTTATAAAAAAAAAATAAAAAACATTTTTGAAAAAAAAAGAAAAAAGAAAATGATACACTGCGATACATTCTTAATTGAGCTAATACTTGTGGAATTTGACATTCTACATGTTTATGAAAGGTGAGCTGCTGGTCAAAGAGAGAGCTTTGTTCAGTGACAAAGCAGTGAGGACCCCGATGGATCTGTAATAATAAATCTTTGCGTATGCTTTAATTTTTGATGAGGGCCAAATAGCACTACTGAAATTTTGTGACTGTTGACAGTGAGTTTATTTTTATGAGGCCAGTTCTAGACAGTAATAAAGTTACTTTGAAGTTCAATTTTTAGACAGAAAGAGTTATTGCCTTTAAAAAGAACTATATCATCTGTTTAAAGGACATAGTTGATATCCTACAGAAGACTGTTTAGGAAAGGTGACAACTGAAGTGTACCAAATACAAACCCTTGTGAAATACCTATGCAAGATGTCCCTCAGTTATAGGTATCATTAGATTCAAGGATTGTGATGGCAGGATTAGAGAGGTAGCTGTTAAACCATTCCAAGTAGAGAAACCTGCCTCTCCTAGTTTACAGAGCAGAAGGGTATAATCAACAGTATCAAAGTCCTTCTAAGATCAAGGACAGCTCCAGTTATTGTACTGAAGCATGACTCTGGTTACTGTACTGAAGCACGGCTCTGGTTACTGTACTGAAGCACAGCTCCAGTTACTGTACTGAAGCACAGCTCCGGTTACTGTACTGAAGCACAGCTCCGGTTACTGTACTGAAGCACAGCTCCAGTTACTGTACTGAAGCACAGCTCTGGTTACTGTACTGAAGCACGGCTCTGGTTACTGTACTGAAGCACAGCTCCAGTTACTGTACTGAAGCACAGCTCCGGTTACTGTACTGAAGCACTGCTCCGGTTACTGTACTGAAGCACAGCTCCGGTTACTGTACTGAAGCACAGCTCCGGTTACTGTACTGAAGCACTGCTCCAGTTGTTGTACTGAAGGAGAGCTCCAGTTACTGTACTGAAGGACAGCTCCAGTTACTGTACTGAAGGACAGCTCCAGTTACTGTACTGAAGCACAGCTCTGGTTACTGTACTGAAGCACGGCTCTGGTTACTGTACTGAAGCACAGCTCCGGTTACTGTACTGAAGCACAGCTCCGGTTACTGTACTGAAGCACAGCTCCGGTTACTGTACTGAAGCACAGCTCCGGTTACTGTACTGAAGCACTGCTCCAGTTGTTGTACTGAAGGACAGCTCCAGTTACTGTACTGAAGGACAGCTCCAGTTACTGTACTGAAGGACAGCTCCAGTTACTGTACTGAAGCACAGCTCTGGTTACTGGACTAAAGCACGGCTCCGGTTACTGTACTGAAGCACGGCTCTGGTTACTGTACTGAAGCACAGCTCCAGTTACTGTACTGAAGCACAGCTCCGGTTACTGTACTGAAGCACAGCTCCAGTTACTGTACTGAAGCACAGCTCCGGTTACTGTACTGAAGCACAGCTCTGGTTACTGTACTGAAGCACAGCTCCGGTTACTGTACTGAAGCACAGCTCCAGTTACTGTACTGAAGCACAGCTCTGGTTACTGTACTGAAGCACAGCTCCGGTTACTGTACTGAAGCACAGCTCCAGTTACTGTACTGAAGCACGGCTCCGGTTACTGTACTGAAGCACAGCTCCAGTTACTGTACTGAAGCACAGCTCTGGTTACTGTACTGAAGCACGGCTCTGGTTACTGTACTGAAGGACAGCTCCAGTTACTGTACTGAAGGACAGCTCCAGTTACTGTACTGAAGGACAGCTCCAGTTACAGTACTGAAGGACAGCTCCAGTTACTGTACTGAAGGACAGCTCCAGTTACTGTACTGAAGGACAGCTCCAGTTACTGTACTGAAGGACAGCTCCAGTTACTGTACTGAAGGACAGCTCCAGTTACAGTACTGAAGGACAGCTCCAGTTACTGTACTGAAGGACAGCTCCAGTTACTGTAATGAAGGACAGCTCCAGTTACTATACTGAAGGACAGCTCCAGTTACTGTACTGAAGGACAGCTCCAGTTACAGTACTGAAGGACAGCTCCAGTTACTGTACTGAAGGACAGCTCCAGTTACTGTACTGAAGGACAGCTCCAGTTACTGTACTTTGCTCCATGTTGGAATAGATTTGATCAGTAAGGGAGAAGATAGCTGTATCTGAACTTTAATTGGGTTGAACTCTATGTTGCCTGTCATTGAGAATGTCATCTTTAAAATAAGTATTTACTATATCTAAGTATTTGCTAGAGAAATAGTCTACTTAGAATAAGTATTTACTGTGTGTAAGTGTTTGCTACTGAAAATGGGAGCAGTTGTCGAGTCCCCAAGATGAGAACACCCTTCAGGAATGTCTAACACAGACAAACATTTGGTGCCAAAGCCATGACTTAAAACTCAATAACAAGAAATCCATTATAGTACCTTTTGGGAAACTGGCCAACCTGGATAACTATGTCATCAATAAACACCCCCAAAAATGTATCCATTAGTCTGGAAATGCATGTAGAAAGTAACCTAGCCTTTGACCAACATGTGTCCAAGTTAGTAAGAAAATCCTTCTATGTTGCTCAGCTTATAAGCAAGGGCATAACATTTAGGTCCAGAAAAGTCATACTATTGTACTTGGCCCCCATTAGACCCATAATAGGGTATAATACCCCCCTTTGGTATGTACACATGCAGCAACTGAAACATCCACAAAGGCTCCTTACAAAAAGAATACAGGAACTAAACACAATGTCCTATGCTGATCGCCCCTTTTACTCAATATCATACAGACTTTTGAGACGTGATCTTTGCTTAGCATGCAAAGCATCCTTGGACCGTGTTTTGATGAACCTTTTGCACATCCGTAAAACAAACAGCATCAGAACTACTACACTAAAAGATCTAAATTTTGCATGTGACATAAATAGGGCATGCTGTATAATGTATCTTGCCAAGCACATGCAGCAGCTGGAGAGACCACAGAGGTTCCTGACCAGGAAAATCCAGGGTCTCAAACACCTGCCCTATACAAATAGGCTAAAAGCCCTGTCCCTCTACTCAGTCTCATACTGACTTCTCAGAGGTGACCTGTGTCTGGCATACAAGGCCACCTCAGACCCAGCCTTGATGGACTTGCTGCATATTGTCTACTCAGAGGCGATCTCTGCTTAACATACAAGGCCATGTCAAACCCAGAGCTGTTGGACATGCTACACTTAAAGAAATCCCAATCCCTCAGAGCCACACGCTCCAGGGATCTAAACCTTGTCATCACAATAAACAAAACATGCTGGAGGGATAGGTTCCTGACCCAGAGACTCCCCAGACTCTGGAATAGATTGCCCATACATGTCAAGCAGAGTGCCTCTTTGTCCCTTTTCAAAATGAACCTTGACGATTGGATGGGAGAAAGGCAATTCACCCCGGGAATCACATCAGTCGCCCTGCTAGACAAGGGTCCAGGGAAGTAAATAGTGTGGGAAGAAATAGCCAGGGAATTGTTATGGCTAGGCTTGTATAGGCCCCTAGTACCAACCTATGAACCTATATCCATAAGTCAAAGTCCACTTGGGCAACCCGCATGCAAGGCCTCAACCTAGCCTGTGACATTAATAGAACTTATTGGCTGGACAGATTTATGTCCCAGAAACTCCCCCATCTGTAGAATAGACTCCCTCTCCATGTCTTTAAGAGGAACCTAGACGACTGGATGAGAAACAGAAAATATACCCCTGGGATCCCACCTGTGTCCCTGCTGGACAGGGAGAAACAGGTGCTGACTTTGTGGGAACATGGGAGAAATTCTTGGCTAGGCTTATAAGTGCCAATAGCCTAGTATCACCCTATGAACTTAAGTCTTCACATGTACCCGGAAAGTCAGCCAGCCTGAATGAGAAGGAAACACTACCTGCCCCCTTAGCAATGGATGTCCTAGATAAGAAACAGACTTACTCATGCTGGAAATGCAAAAGACCAACCAACTGTTGGTGGAACATCAGATTGGAAGAAACGTTTTCTGATCATTCAGATCAGTTTATGACTCTTACAGATGACTCAGCCATACTGATGCAAAAAGTGGTTCAGCTGGAAAATTTACTGAAATATACTAAAACCAAATTAATAGATGTGGAAGACTAAGGGATTGGTGCAGATGTTTCTTTTAAACTGTACTGGGTTTCCCTCTTCTGAAATACTTATTGAAGGGTTGCACCACAAGATGCTAGGGTGAGACCTATATTGGTTTGTTTTGCTACTTTTGCCCAGAAGGAATATATATTGTCATATTTTTGGATACCTGGACAAGTTATTTCACACCAAAACCATCTTATAGGTTCATAGGTTGGTTCTAGGCTATCAGCCCTTGGGCCTATTAAGCCTAGCCATAACAATTCCCTGGTTTATTTCTTCCCACACTATTTACTTCTCTGGACTCCTGTCTAGCAGGGCGACTGACGTGATCTTATTATTGTGGGTAATGATTACTCACCAGAAAGCAGTCAGGCATGCAGCTTTAAAACCTACCATCAAGTTGTGTTGCCTTAACAAGTGGAAGTTTTGGCTCCTTTACTACCACCAACCTGAAGGCCTCGCTCCACACTGGCTCTCACACATTCATTTCACTGACTGAAGCCAGGGACAAGCTTTCCTCAGGCCTCCACAATACCTACAGAACAGCACAATAGTCATCTCAAGGAATCTTGGACCCCTGCAACTCTCCAAGCTAATCAGCTGAGAAGTTCAGTTTCTAAAGCCTTGGAGTCATTTCCCCAGTCAAAAAATGTATGGCTAGGAGACAAAGGGTGGCACTAGCATTTCTCTCAGATCCGACTTCAAAGTATGCCTCAAGAGAGTTTTTCTATATTTAGAAGGAATAATGGACAGAGTGAAGAGTTTAGGAGTGCTTGATTTAACCTTAGTTTCTGATTACTTTCCTGTATATTTGTTGTACAGGGACATAAGCAATTCAGGCCAAGGTGAGATGCTCTTTCAAGTTTACTCTTGATGAGTGTGGAATGACTTGAAGTTCTCTGTGAAATACTTGATTTTGTTGACAGAAAATGCTCACACAAACATGTAGTACACAAGTATTTCTTAATATCTGACTATACTGGTAGCCTTTGTCAAATTGAAGGTTTTGCAAGTGGGATAGGAGAGGGCACCATCAGGAATCAGGGGTACTGCATGTGAGGGCACCCTCAGGAGTCAGAGGCAGTGGATATGAGGGTGCTGTCAGGAGTACTGGATGTGAGGGCACTGTTAGGAGTCAGGGGTACCGGATGTTAGAGATAATCCTTCCATACAGGAATAGGGATACCAGATGTGAGGGCACCGTCAGGGGTACCGAATGTGAGGGCACCTTCAGGAGTCAGGGGTACCAGATGTAAGGGTGCCATCAGGAGTTGGGGTACTGGATGTGAGGGCACTGTCAGGAATCAGGGATTATGGATGTGAGGGCACTGTCAGGAGTCAGTGCTACCAGATGTGAAAGACACTCATCATACTAGCAGTTACAACTGGCAATTGTCAAAGAATCAGTACTTTATCTCTGCTTTATTAAGGGATTTTAGCCCTCCCCTTGGAAGTAGCTTATAGGTGTCTTTAAATAGTTACTTGTTTAACTCAGTTCTCATGGTTATCTATAACTTAGAGGCTAATGGCTTAAAACTAACTTACAACACAGTTTTGGATGAGATGGCTATGTGCTCATTGCCCTGCCTGGATATTTTTTTTATATTCTAAAGGTTCAGATTGTACTCCATTCTGCAGGGAGGAATCCTCCTAACCATCTATTACTATATTGTACTGGTAATAGTTGTTTTATAATGATCAAAACTTGCTACAGATATGATCAAAGTAGTTTCTTTGAATGTAAATGATATCACAAGTGAGATAATGTGATATGTGATGTTATACTTTATACTTTTGGAAGGGACGCATTTAATACATACCAAGCGTTCTAAGATACTCAATAGATATCCTTCGGGGGGGGTTGCATCTAATCCAACAGGCGGAAGGAGTGGTACCATGGTACTTATAACTAAATGGGCTTCATCTGAACTCCTGGCACAATTAGCAGATACAATAGATTTTCTAAAATAAAAGAGATGTTAAATGCCCACACGGTTTCCTTTATTTGTGTTAAATCTTCCACAAGGCACATTATTTTTCAAAGTGGCTGGCTTCATAAAGGAGACAATTTACTCAAAAGAGGGTATGGTTTTCTTGGGAGGAGATTTGACTATGGATAAAGTGAACGCTGGACCCCATTTACTTAACCTTCTTCCCCTTGGTAAAACTCTGAATAGATACTGCAAAATGTAAGGGATGGAAGACACCCATAATGTTTTCAAGCTCACCAATATGCTTTATACATGCTCATCATCTAGATGTCTTCTTGTCTAGAAGAGACAGAGTATTAGTGTCAAGACAGCACACACATATAGTCATCTCCCTGCAGTACGGCCCTTTGGGATTGTTTGATTATAGTCATCCCCCTGCAGTACGACGCTTTGGGATTGTTTGATAATAGTCATCTCCCTGCAGTACAGCCCTTTGGGATTGTTTGATTATAGTCATCTCCCTGCAGTATGGCCCTTTGGGATTGTTTGATTATAGTCATCTCCCTGCAGTACGGCCCTTTGGGATTGTTTGATTATAGTCATCTCCCTGCAGTACAGCCCTTTGGGATTGTTTGATTATAGTCTGAATAGATACTGCAAAATGTAAGGGATGGAAGACACCCATAATGTTTTCAAGCTCACCAATATGCTTTATACATGCTCATCATCTAGATGTCTTCTTGTCTAGAAGAGACAGAGTATTAGTGTCAAGACAGCACACACATATAGTCATCTCCCTGCAGTATGGCCCTTTGGGGTGTTGATTTGATTCATCTCCCTGCAGTATGGCCCTTTGGGATTGTTTGATTATAGTCATCTCCTGCAGTATGGCCCTTTGGGATTGTTTGATTATAGTCATCTCCCTGCAGTATGGCCCTTTGGGATTGTTTGATTATAGTCATCTCCTGCAGTATGGCCCTTTGGGATTGTTTGATTATAGTCATCTCCCTGCAGTATGGCCCTTTGGGATTGTTTGATTATAGTCATCTCCCTGCAGTATGGCCCTTTGGGATTGTTTGATTATAGTCATCTCCCTGCAGTATGGCCCTTTGGGATTGTTTGATTATAGTCATCTCCCTGCAGTATGGCCCTTTGGGATTGTTTGATTATAGTCATCTCCCTGCAGTATGGCCCTTTGGGATTGTTTGATTATAGTCATCTCCTGCAGTATGGCCCTTTGGGATTGTTTGATTATAGTCATCTCCCTGCAGTATGGCCCTTTGGGATTGTTTGATTATAGTCATCTCCCTGCAGTATGGCCCTTTGGGATTGTTTGATTATAGTCATCTCCTGCAGTATGGCCCTTTGGGATTGTTTGATTATAGTCATCTCCCTGCAGTATGGCCCTTTGGGATTGTTTGATTATAGTCATCTCCCTGCAGTATGGCCCTTTGGGATTGTTTGATTATAGTCATCTCCTGCAGTATGGCCCTTTGGGATTGTTTGATTATAGTCATCTCCCTGCAGTATGGCCCTTTGGGATTGTTTGATTATAGTCATCTCCTGCAGTATGGCCCTTTGGGATTGTTTGATTATAGTCATCTCCCTGCAGTATGGCCCTTTGGGATTGTTTGATTATAGTCATCTCCTGCAGTATGGCCCTTTGGGATTGTTTGATTATAGTCATCTCCTGCAGTATGGCCCTTTGGGATTGTTTGATTATAGTCATCTCCCTGCAGTATGGCCCTTTGGGATTGTTTGATTATAGTCATCTCCTGCAGTATGGCCCTTTGGGATTGTTTGATTATAGTCATCTCCCTGCAGTATGGCCCTTTGGGATTGTTTGATTATAGTCATCTCCTGCAGTATGGCCCTTTGGGATTGTTTGATTATAGTCATCTCCCTGCAGTATGGCCCTTTGGGATTGTTTGATTATAGTCATCTCCCTGCAGTATGGCCCTTTGGGATTGTTTGATTATAGTCATCTCCCTGCAGTATGGCCCTTTGGGATTGTTTGATTATAGTCATCTCCCTGCAGTATGGCCCTTTGGGATTGTTTGATTATAGTCATCTCCCTGCAGTATGGCCCTTTGGGATTGTTTGATTATAGTCATCTCCCTGCAGTATGGCCCTTTGGGATTGTTTGATTATAGTCATCTCCTGCAGTATGGCCCTTTGGGATTGTTTGATTATAGTCATCTCCCTGCAGTATGGCCCTTTGGGATTGTTTGATTATAGTCATCTCCTGCAGTATGGCCCTTTGGGATTGTTTGATTATAGTCATCTCCCTGCAGTATGGCCCTTTGGGATTGTTTGATTATAGTCATCTCCCTGCAGTATGGCCCTTTGGGATTGTTTGATTATAGTCATCTCCTGCAGTATGGCCCTTTGGGATTGTTTGATTATAGTCATCTCCTGCAGTATGGCCCTTTGGGATTGTTTGATTAATCACCCCCCTTTTTTTTTGAATTTTTT